>NC_056739.1:532860045-533160045 GCF_019279795.1 Protopterus annectens
AATCACCTTACAGTACATTTTACCTCTCACAAACAGCAGCACCACAGTGCCTACTGTCAAATTTCCTATGGAAAAATACATAAATTTAACCCAATGTATTTGATAAGTTATAAACATATCAATTCACAGTTACTACGATGTAGGGAAGTTTGAAGGAACAAATAAATATTTGACATGCAAATAAGTAGAAATCTAATTTTGCAAAAAGCTTAAATTGCACTAAAATGTTTTCAATGCTGATTCAGTATTTGTAAACATTGATTTGAGAGTAGAATTAATCTGAATATTTAACCTAAAATTATTTGAAAAGATCATGGAATTGTTTCATTGTGAGGTCATAAAACAAATGAGATACGTGCAAAGGCAAACTGAATGTTTTAGGTTCGATAGGTTCGTAGGTGATTACTAAGCCAATGACACAAAGGTTTTTACAAGCCTAGCCAATAATAGCCAGAATATGAAAGCTACTTGCACTAAACATTCTACAAGGAAACAGCTCCAGTACTTATTATTAATGCCCACCCCTCCAGACATGTCTAAAGGTCAGTTCTCTGTACTTTCTCCTGTTAACCTGGTGAACTTGGGCATCCTGAGGCAATGTAGCAACTGCCTCATGTAGACCAACAAACCTCTCCTCTTACCTCCAAACATCAAGACTTGTGAGAGATGCACTCATATATCCAATATATCCAAATTGGAAGCCACGCACTCTCCACAAGCTGGTCAAGAGGAGAAGGTCAACACTTGCACCACACCACATGGAACACATAGCCCTTCAGAACATACACCAGCACTTCCATCACATAAAATCACAAACCACACACCCACCTTCATGGAGGCTCTCAATAAAAATCTACCCAAACAGCAGAGACCTCCAAGGCAGAAACACACTCGACCACCACAACACAACACCAATCACGAGACACATAACTCTCCTAAACAGTGTGCCACTCAGCCAAGGCCCCTAAGGAAAACAGCATGTCCAACACACTAGTCATAGGTAACTCGATAGTAAGGCACAACTGATGTTCCACTCACTAGGTTGAATAAGGAGAAAGTAACAGTCAGCTGCCTGTCAGGTTCCGGGATTCGCCATATAATGCATGCATTCAGGTCCCTCAACAACAGGTACAAATATGACTCATTGTACATGTGGGTGTGAATGACCTGAGATGTACCTCCCTGGACTACATGAAAAGAGATATGAAGGACCTCTTGGATTATGTAGCTCAGGCGGGAGCGACCTTAGCCCTGAGCAGCATCCTACCATCACCCAGAATGATACCACAGTACAAGCAGAAAATGATTGATTTCAACAATTGGCTAAGTTTCTGGTGTCATTCTAAGGGAATCCAGTATCTGTCTGCCTGAGATGACATGATTGACAGACCTCGATGGTTTGCCAGAGATGGCTGGCATCTCTCAACCCCAGTCTTCCAGATACTGGCCAAGGCTCTTGCCACCCCTATAGTGCCTTTTTTAGGTGGTGTTCCAAAGACCAAATTACCACTGTAACAGCTACAAGCAAATGCAACCTGAGGGTCATGCTACTCAGCGCTAAAAGTCTAAATCTCAAAATGCTCAAAGCACTCCTTAAAATGGAGAACATCGACATCTGTGCTGTAACAGAGACCTGGCTCAAGGCAGGAGAAAGCACCCCTGCACTACCAGGCTATAACTCATTCCACACCTTTCAGCCCCAGAACTTGGACCGAAGCACCAAAGGTGGTGGTGTTTCCATATTCATAAAGGATGTGCACACCTCCAGACTGGTAGCCCAACATAATGCATCAGAGATACTTCAGGTGCAGCTAACATTGGGTAAGACAGCTATTCAGGTCATAGCCTGTATAAGTCCCTAACAATGTCCCAAGACACTCACTCCACATTCCTTAGCACCCTGGAGAATATTAGGGTCCAACCTAACACACTCATACTGGGCAACTTCAACTACCCCTCCTTTAAATGGGGAAACTAGTCATGCACCAATACACTTGACAATGTTTCCTGGAATTCATTAATTCCAATGCCATGGACCAGCTCATTCTTACCCCCTCTAGAGGTAGCAACACCCTTGACCTGGTCATTACTAACATGGGTGACCATTGCTCAACACCAATAGTCAACTGCTGCTCTACACCAATAGTCAACTCCTCCATGGTTAGATCCAACCACAGACTAATCACCCTGGAAATTCACATCCCTATCAACCCCCACACACAAAGGTAACCACCATGAAAAACGTCTCAAAAGCTAACTTTGGGCTCCAAAGAACAGAGGTGGCTAACTTCAGGGCACCCATGCAAATGGAGAACACTTGCATGACTGCTGAATCATACACCAATGCACTGTGCAAGCTCGTACACAAATGCATGAATCTTTCTCCTCCAAAAAAAGGAAGCCAATCTGGTGGTCCTCTGTCATAAACAAACTCTACAACAGAAGGAGGAAACTGATGCGGAATAAGGTGAAGTCCCAAGACAGGAAAAACTCCCTTTTCAGCCTCAAAAAAAAGATGAGATCTCTCATCAAATCCTCTAAAGCTAGCTATGAAAACTGAATTGCAGCAGATAGTAAAGAGAACCACAAGGGCTTCTATAGTTATGTAAAGAACATCCACTCCAAAACCCAGATTTGCTCTGAGCTACTGCACAATGGCACCTCCTGTACCGAGGCAACAGATATTGGCAATATACTGGCTGACAGAATCAGTGCCAAGTTTACCCCCCCAAAGGACCAATCACAATACCAGCTGATTGCCAGGCACGCAGTATTTCTGCTGCACAGGTTAAAACAGCACTGTCCAAAGCCAAGAATACAGCTTCTATGGGACCTGGCTATATCCTTGGCTGGGTTCTACATGAACTACAGAATGAACTGGCACCTCACCTCTGTGCCCTGTTCAATCACAGCCTCACCTCAGGCTTTGTCCCTACCGAATGGCGCACTGTTATTGTTATCCCTCTCCACAAAGGAGGAGTGACTACAGACCCTGAGAACTATCGCTCCATTAGCCTGATGAGTCTGATATGCAAAGCTATGGAAAGCATCATCATGGACCTAATAAACAAGGATATAGGGAATCTCCAAACTCTGGATCCCACACAGTTTGCTTTTGTGAAGGGTAGATCATGCCTGCTCAACTTGGTCGACTTATTTGAGTCAGTCACCAAAATTGTGGATGAAGGCAAGGTGGTTCATACAGCCTACCATGACCTAGCCAAAGCCTTTGATACCATTCCCCACTCATCATAGAAAAACTCACTAAGCTAGGCATCAACCCCTATATCACTAGCTGGGTTGCAAACTGGCTCACAGATTGAACCCACAGTGTGAAAGTAGCTGACTCCAAGTCAGACTGCCTACCAGTCACAAGTGGAGTCCCACAGTGTTTGGTCCTGGGTCCTCTCCTGTTTGGTATCTACTTCTCAGAAGTCCAGTACAACATGAAGGGACTCTGGCTGACAAAGTTCACAGACAATTGCAAGTTAGAAGCCATTATTATCTCCCTAAGTGATGTTGACACCCTACAGAAAGGCCTCACTGAGACCAACAACTAGTGTCAGAACCATGGCCTTAAGCTCAATGCCAAAAAATGTGTTGTCATCCCCTTTGGGATAAACCCAGTTCCCATGATCTACCACATTGATGGTAGTCCACTGAACACAGAAGGCATTATAAGAGATCTAGGAACACAGGTTGACAGCAACCTCTCTTTTGACCACCACACAACCACTGTGGTCAGAAAGTCCTTCTATGTGGCACATCTCATTACTAAGAGTTTTGCATCCAGGAAGAAAGAGGCCATTGTCTCCCTGTACTCTTTCCTCATTAGGCCAATCATCGAGTACAAGGTCCCATTTGGCATGTACCTCACTAGACACCTGCAACAACTGGAGAGGCAACAAAAGTACCTCAAAAAGAGGATCTTATGCCTTAAACACTTGTCCTATATGGACAGACTCAAAAAACTCCAACTATTCTCGTTCTCATATCGCCTACTTAGACGGGATCTCTGCTTGACTTACAAAGCCATGTCTGTCCCAGCTCTGTTAGAAATGCTACATCTACATAAATTCCAATCCCTCCGCATGACACACTCCAGAGACCTCAGCCTCATTACCATAATCAACAGAGCATACTGGAGGGACAGGTTCATAACCCAGAGACTGCCCATGCTATGGAATAGACTTCCCATACATGTCAAACTGAGCACTTCACTGGCCCTCTTCAAGGGAAATCTTGATGAGTGGATGGGAAATAGAAAATTCACCCTGGGGATCACTCACAGTGGCTCTACTCGACAGAGGCACTGGAAACTAAGGTTGGGTGGCACAATGCCAGGGTAATCCTATGGGCTAAGCTTCTAAAGGCTCCAGGGCCATTAGCCTGGTACACACCTATGAACCTATTATATCTTAATTCCCCTGATATGGGATGGGGTGCTATCAGGGTAATGGGTCTTTGGGTTTTGGAGCCTTGAGTAATTTTACTGACTGCCTCTGTCCATAAGGGACATGGGTAGTACCCCGGAAATGAATTTATGGTTTTCCATCCATTTATCCAAATTTTTTTTTGAAGAGACTGAAGGATTTTTTTTTTTTTTTTACAAGGATGGGAAGTTTATTTCATAGATCTGTTTCTCCAGCAAGTTCTCATAGAGTCACAAATAAGGTTCAGATCCATGGAAAGCGTAACCCTTGTATACATTTTCTTTTAAATATGTAACATTTTCAACAGGGCTGGATCACAGAATGCCTTGTGGATCAGGCATAAGTCACCTTATCAATAAATGATATGAGATGGAATAAAGGGATAGGGTCTTTAGACTGTCTGCATAAGACGTGTCTTACCTTTTGTATTTTTTTTTTTTTTTGTGAGAAATCGTTGGGGCCACACCAGTTGGTGTGTGTTCCTGGTTAGGTACATGCAGAAGGAAGCATTCTCCTTGATTATGAGTCTGATAAAGACCAGGTACAATGGCAGTATGACTTTCTTTGATCTTGATGCCATGCATTTACTTAAAGTTGAGCAACACAGACATAGTTCCTCACTACTGTAACTACCTGGTGGTCAAAGTTTAGGTTTCTGTCTATCTGTGTTCCTAGGTCCCTCCCCACTGGGTCTACTTTTAGGGGTATGCTATCAATATTATAATTTGCTGGGATATGTGATTTACTAAAGGGTATGATTACGCATTTTTTAGCATTTAGTCTCAGGCCATGGTTTTGGCACCAGTCGTTTGTCATTTTTAGGCCTGTTTGTAGGATGTCAGCATAATTTGGGGATTCAATGACTGCTCCCAGCTTATAATCAGAGGCAAATGTGGTGAGCCAGAGGCCCCCAACACTTGCCTTCACTTTAGAAAAGTATTTACCAAATTGGATTGGTCTCAGCAATGAGCCCTGCAGGACGCCACTTTAATACATTTCTTATTGGATGTAGATTCACCTATCCAGACAATGTGTTCTGTCAGTGAACCAGTTTGCTATCCATCTGATGATGTAAGGGTTTATGCCAAACTCAGTAAGTTTATCTATGATCCTTGAGAAGGGGGACTGTGTGGAACACTTTGGCTAAGTCCAGATAAGCAGCGTGTGCTGTTTTACCCTCACCCATGGCCCTGGTGATTTTTTTAAGATGCCCACCAGATTCAACAGGCAAGAACTCTGTTTGACAAAGCCAAATTGGGTCTGGTTCAGTGTTTGCAGAGTTCCTGTGGTGTTATTGATCATGTCCATGATAATTCTTTCCATGGCTTTGCAGATAAGATTGGCAAAGCTAATGAGTCTGTAGTTCACTGAGTCAGTTGATGCCCCCCCCCCCTTGTGCAGAGGAATGACTCTTGCAGTTCTGCATTCCTCTGGAACAAAACCCATCTGGAAGCTGTGGTTAAATAGGATTTCTCTTGTCCATAATATATTCTGTTTTTAAGGTTTTATGAAGCATCCTGGAATATTGACTGGACCCATGAAGGCTGTGTTTTTGGCTTTTGTGAGCGCATTAAGGACCTGCTCCTTTATAATGACTAGTAGGGAGATAGTTGTGGGTATTTCTTTGGGTGTGGTAGGAGGTAATGGGGGAGAGAAATTGAAACTGAACTTGTTGGCTAGCAGGTTTGCTATAGTTTCAGGCTGGGTGTAAGTGTTGCCATTCATGATTAACTCAGCACATTGCTGAGCATTTCTCCTGAGGTTGCAAACACAATTAAACAAAGCCTTATGGTTATCTTTCACCTGGGAGACTATCTTTGCCTCATAGTTTGCTTTGGCAGATTTGACCAGCTCTCTAATTTGTTTGTTTACACAGGTGGGTATCTTTTTGCATGGTTTTGTCTATTCCTTCTTGGCTTTGGAGAGGATTTTTTCTTTTTGTCGAATAGCCTATTTATGCTGTGAGTTCAACAGAGTGGTTTATTTTTGCCTGTAATCATAGGTTTGAAACACCAAAAACAGCAGATGGTGTGAATAAAACTACAAACCAAAGAGACACCACCAAAACCACTTTAGGGAGCCAACAAAGAGTTAAAATAAAGTCCTGAATTATTTTGATACCAAAAAGCATGCCTCAGTTTTGAACACCACTGGAAGTTTATTGAAAGATTAAGTGCTTTCGTTCCAAACCAGATCTTCATCAGAATCTGACCCAACATACACATCATTCCCTTTAAAAAACGTATCTTAAAGCACTATTGCACATTATTTGCATAAAAATACAGAATCTTAGCAGGTGTGCATTTCCAATATTTATTGCATTAATAAAGGCAAAGGTCTAATAAATTGGCTATTAGGATTTAAATTCATAAACAGAGTAACAAAATATAAAAAATAAATATGAAATTCATAATATGTATTCACCATATTTAAAAGTGTGGCACAAATGTTAAAGATATATAGATTTTAGTTTTAAAACTGAATGTATTGAAATAATATTCAAATCAGGTGGGCTGATGGCATTTGGCTGAAATTGCCAAGCACTGTGCAACCACATTCATAGCTGCTGCCATTCCAAGATTTTTGGGATTTCCAAACTTTAACTCAAAACTTAAAGTATAGATCAGTTGTTGCTTCCTATGGCTCTAAAACATATCCCCTTGTTACTTTTATTGACAAGAAATTAAAACCATTGTTCAGCAAAAAATCGCACATACTGAAGTGCACATGGGATTTTCTTGGTAGACTCACTCCTAATATATGGTCTTAAAATATTGGTTTACTAACCGTAGATGTTGTGGACTTTTTTCCTGCATACCCAGTATAGAAGGAATTGAATTATTCCATCTGACTGAGCATTCCTTTCTTCCAAATTCAGAAGTTCACTGACTGGAATATTTAATGACCAGTGTATTAGACAATAATTATATTTTATGTATTTATTTATTTATTTATTTATTTATTTATTTATTTATTACATTTGTTAACTGGGAAATAGTCTGACTGGGCTAGTAGCCCATTTTCAGCAGAGGCCCGAGGAGAAAAGCTCCAGTAAACAGAAAAAAATCTTTACATATTAATGTTTACAAGACAAATACTAACATGAGAACAGACTAGTAAATAATCATGGTATGTATTCTGCCTATGTTCCAAATTTCAGCTGTACACCACAAATCTATTAATTACCTTTATTTTTAAATTAATATTTTGTTGTTTGTTCTCTCCACTGTAACTGTTGATGTGCTGCATACCACTGTAAAAACATGTCTATTGTAATTTGTGTGTGTATACTGATCATGTCTAAATAACTAAATGTATCTGTAATTTTTCTATGTGGAGCTTTTCTCCCCGGGCCTCTGCTGAAAAAGGGCCTTTTCAGCTCAGTCAGACACTCCCGGTTAACAAATAATAAATAAAAAAAATATTAACATGAGAACAGACTAGTAAATAATCATAGTATAAGACAATAAAATAATGCACAACTTAGAATGCTAAGCAAATAATTGTAGGTAGTATAGTCTTGAATTGCAGAGCCCAGGTGTATACAAATTTGGACTCAGTGCATAAACAGAGGTGCCAAACACCATTTTGAGAGGTGGCAAGATATGTACCGAGATTTAATAGCAGAGGTCAGAGAGAAGTTGTAGTAAGAGGATGTAGACCATTGTAGAGTGGAGAGATGGAGGGATGTGGAATAAGAGGATTTAGCCTGGGTAATGACAGGAGCAAAGCCAATGATTAGCTAGGTAGTTATGTAGTAGTTGTTTGAATGCATGAAGGTGAAGATATTTTGTGATGGTTTGAGGGAGGGTATTCCAAAGTTTAGTAATTTTGGTGGAATAAAGACAGTCACCATAATAGCTGTGGGATTGGTTGACCTTGAGTGTTAGTTTATCTGAGGATCTGAGGGGCCTGAGATTGTGATGATACTGGACAAGATTCGCGAGAGCAGGAAATTTCATGGGATGATGAATTAACTTATGGACCATAGTAAGTTGGTTGAGAGCTAAAAGGTTGGGGAGTTCTAGCCAGTTTAGCTGAGAGAGCACAGTACAGTGGTGAGCCCTGTGTTGTGCATTTGTGGCAAACTTAGCAATTTTGTTATAACACGATTCTATATTATTTAGGTCAGATTTGCAAAGGTTAGTGAGAATATGAGATCCATAGAGGAGGAGAGAAAGCAGGTGAGATCGGGCAGTGGCCAGCCTGGCATTATGGGTAAGGTATAACTTGGCTCTGTATAAGGTGTCAAGCTTGATATGAACTTTTTTGATTGTCAAGGAGACATGTTTATCAAAAGTTAGATTCTCATCAATAGTTACTCCTAGCAGTTTAGTATGAGTTGTGGGGACAATTTTGGTTCTGCTTGAGGAGAGGATTAATAATGAAGACTGAGATGATTTTTTATTTTTGAAGATTATTAATTTGGTCTAATTAGGGTTTAGAATTAATTGATGTTCAAACAGGTACTTTTTTATGTTTTGGAAAGATGACTGCATTTTTAATTGGAGATCTAAAGGTGAGGGGGAAGAGCATATAAGGATAGCGTCCTCAGCATATTGTACAATGGTGGCTTGGCCAGTTGCAAAGTAGAGATCTTTTGTGAATAAGATAAAGAGGAGAGGGTCAAGTATAGAACCTTAGGGCACCCCCACAGAGATGAGGCAGAGGGGGAAAGAGCATTTTCTCATTTGGTGGCTTGCTGCCGATTGGAAAGATAGCTGACGAACCAGGAAAGAGCGGATGAGCTGAGGCCATAGGATGCAAGTTTGTTAAGTAGAAGTTGATAGGAAACTGTCAAAGGCTTTTGACATCTCAAGAAAGATGGCAGAGACTAGCTGGCCTTCATTTAGATGATGGTGAATGGTGTTAGTAAACATGATTAGAGCAGTAGAAGTAGTACGTTTAGGTCTGAATCCGTGTTCTGAGTTGGATAAGAGATTGTTGCTGAGGAAGTAGTTAAGGAGTTGTTTGTGGATGCATTTTCTAAGATTTTAGATAGGGAGAAGGAATGATTATAGGTCAGAAGTTTGTTATGTCTTTGGAAGGAATGGGATGGTGTGGGATATTTTCCACAGACGTGGGACATGGTGTTCAGCAATTGATTGGTTAATCAAGATTGATATGAAGTAAGCAATAGATGGGGAAACAATTCTTAGAAATTTAGTAGGGAGCTGATCAGCAGCCAGACAGCAGAGTTTAATTTAGCCAGGAGAAATTTTATGTAACTTGTTTGAATGGATGAGAAGGAGAAGGGGGTTGGGATTTTCAGGAGTAGTGGTGGGAAGAGTGAGAGGTATACTGGGTTGATTGTTTAGTAGGGAGGTTATGGAGTTTATGAAGTGGGAGTTAAATTGAGTTGCAATGGGATCAGAGTTGTTAGGGGTTACTGGGGTTGAGGTAGTTGTGCGCCCTGGGCTAAGGAGATAATTGATGTTATCCCAGAATTTTCTGGGGTTGTTTAGGTGTTGTTGCAGGCAGGTTTGGAAGTACAATTGCTTGTCTGTGTTGCTATGTTTTTTTGCTTTATTCCATAACTGTTTATAAGTAGAGAGGCTTGATATGTTTTTGGTGGTATAGGTTCATAGGTTCATAGGTTGATACTAGGCTATCTGCCCTAGGGCATTTATAAGCCTAGCCAGAGTGTGTTTGGCTTTTGCCACCCTTTTAGATTAGTTGAAGGTGCCTCTGTATAGTAGGTCACAGAAGATAGCCCTTTTAAGGTTAGTTTACTGTGCCTCTGTCTAGTAGGGACACAGAAGAGATCCCAGGGTAAACCTATGATCTCCCATCCACTCGTCACAATTTCTCTTGAAGAGGGTCATTGAGGGGCTCTGCCTAACATGGACTGGGATTTTGTTCCAGAGTGAGGGGAGCCTCTGGGATATGAATCTGTCCCTCCAGCATGTCCTATTTATTTCTGTGCTGAGGTTTACGTCCCTGGAGCGTGTAGCTCTAAGGGATTTGGATTTCCTGAGGTGGAGCATGTCCATTAATTCTGGTTTGGACATGACTTTATACGTCAGTCACAGATTGCCTCTGAGTAGGCGGTAAGCAACTGAGTAGAGCTGGAGTTTCTTTAGCCTAACTGCGTAGGGCATCTTTTTGAGTCCCTTGATCCTCTTGGTGAGGTACTTTTGGGGTCTTTCCAGTTGCTGCAGGTGTCAGGTAAGGTACATCCCAAATGGGGCATTGTATTCAATTATGGGCCTAATGAGTTATGAGTAGAGGGGCACAATGACCTCTCTTGATCTAGATGTGAACCCTTTCGTGATAAGGTGGGCTATATAGAAGATCTCACTTTGGCAACGTGATTGTCAAAGGAGAGATTGCTATCTACTTGGGTCCCCAAATTCCTAATTACTTCTTCGTACTTAATGGATTACCACCTATGTGGTAATTTTTGGGCACTTTGTTTTTCCCAAAGGGGATGACTATGCAGTTTTTGGCATTTAGCTTTAGGCCATGGCTCTGGCACCAGTTATCCGTCTCTGTGAGACCCTTTTGGGGGATGCTTGTGTCAGTCGATGAGTTGATTATGGCACCCAGTTTGTAGTCATCTGCGAACTTGATCAGCCATAGTCCTCCCATGTTAGCCTGTACCTCAGAGAAATATATACCGAACAAGAGAGGTCCCAGGACTGAGCCTTGTGGGACACCACTTGTAACTGGTTTAGAGTCTGACATGGCACCTGCAATTCTGACCATGTGGGTTCTATCCCTAAGCCAGTTTGCATACCATCTTATGACATAGGGGTTGATATTTAAGTTGGTGAGCTTATTTATGATGCCCGAGTGGGGTAGTACAAATGATAAGTTGACCATGCTTTATCCCTTAGTTTAAATAGTTGTTTGGTTTCTTTGGTTAACCAGGGCAAAGGCTTGGATTTTGTGCATACTTTCTTAGTTGGGACTAGATTATTGAGTATGTTAAGGAAGGTGGAGTTGAAGAATTGTACAGCTAGGTCTAGCTGGAGGTTTTAAGTGGGGTCCAGTCACACTGTTGGATATTGTTAAAAGTTGTGGGAGGGAATTTTTTTTTACAATGGATGTATTTGTAGGAGATATCATTTTGTGTATGTACCCATTTTCTGTATAGAAATGTAGGTGAATGGTCACTGAGGGAGTCTGGAAGGCATCCGGATATGTAGCTATGGTTGGGTTTACTGGTTAGTATCCAGTGTAAAGTAGACTTTCTACTGGTGTATTTTTCAGTGTGAGTTGGGCAATTTATGGTCTAGGTGAAGTTGCAGAGATTGAGGAAATTAGATGGGTTTTTGGATGTACAAGATTGCCAATCGAGGTCGAAGTCATCGAGAATAATAGTTTCTTGGTTGAAATTGGTGGAAGCCCATGATAGCAGACCTTCAACAGTGTGTAGGATGTTGCCTGGAGGGAGGTAGGAAGCTATGATAATTATTGTTTTGTTTGGGTTTAATACAAGATGTGTGGTTAAAGTCTTGGATTTGGCTAGGTCAGGTGGGCAGCAGTGGAGTTGTTCAACTTTAAGGTTGTCCTTAAATAGTACAGCTACTCAAGGAGGAGTTTTTTAAAAAAATTAAAGGGGCAGGCATGGGAGCAGTTTGTGCATCCACGTATGCAAATCTCGTCCTTCTAGCATGCGAAAAACTCCTTGTGTTCAATTCAAAATATTTTCAGTATTGTAAGTTATATCTTAAGTACCTTAACGACATTTTTATTTTAAGGACAGGGACAACAGAAACTATTTATCACTTTGTCCAATATTTAAATGACTCTACTTCTTTCCTAAAATTCCTGTGGAATTTTGATAAACACATTATGAACTATTAAATGCAGAACAAACCCGAAATCCAAAAGCAAAGGCAACAATCGGCAATGCAAAACCAAAAGCAATGGCAATAGATGAGCTTCCTTTAAATTCCGTGTAAGCACTTTCATGAGGCAAAACATTACTTCTTGTGTCTGAAAAAGTAATGTTTTGCATTACGAAAGCGCTTACATGGAATAAAGTATATTTGATTTAAGGAAAGCTCTTCTATTGCCATTGCTTTTGGCTTTGCATTGTCAATTGTTGCCTTTGCCTTTAGATTTGGGGTTTGTTCTGCATTTATTGGTTTTACTTGCAACACCTTACTTCTGGGACTCTTGCTGGACTTTTTTGACATTATAAACTATCTTGACACGATGATTTGTTCTGACACATCTGGTTTTAAATCTGCAATCTACAGAAAACCAACATTCAGCAACTCGCACCTACATTTCAACAGTTTTCATCCTAAGGGACATAAGAGGAGTATTCTTAAGGAACAATACATCCGCATGGCAAGAATAACTTCAAACAGGGAAGACCTTCTAAATGCATTCACAGTATTGAAACAAATGCTTACACAAAGAAGTTATCCATATGATTTTTTTACATAATATCAATTATTGTATATTACAATAATGGGGCACTTGATACAAACTACTGTTAGAGGTTAGTAACACTCACTACAAAATATGGACTATGATGCCATGTCTGTACATACTAAAGGACAAACAACTGACACTGAACAATGGACTTAATAGCAGAATTAGCCTCATAAGAGGTAATTGTATAATCACAGTAATAATATATATAGCAGTATGTATAGGCTGCTCTACTTTTCACATAGGTAAGACTGAATGTGCATTAAATAAAATAATTTATGAACATCTTTATGATATTAGAAAGAAACATACAAATAATGCACTGTTCAGACATTCTGTCATTTGCACTGGTTCATGCAATTATAAATTTCGTATTCTGAATAAAATCCCTCTGGATCCTAAAGGTGGTGACTGGGAAAACAAAATAGAACTTAGAGAACTCATTTAGCAATTTTGGTTAAATGCCGTCAACCCAGCTGGTTTGAATGATATTATATCAATACATTCAATTTTAAAACTAAAATCTATTTGTTTTTAACATCCATGCCACGTTATTAAATATGGTCTACACATATGATTTTCTGATTTAATTTTTATATTTAATTATTCACTTTATTAATTCTTAATAGTCAATGTATTTATTAGACTTTTAATTTTATTTATGCATTAAATGTTGGATAATGCTCACCTACTAAGATTCTGTATTTTTGTGCAAATAATGTACAATACGGCTTTAAGATGTCTTTTTAAAATAAATAATGTGTATGTTGGGTCAGATTCTGATGCCATTTTGGTTTGTGAATGAAAACTCTTAATCTTTCAATACATTTGCAGTGGTGCTCAACACTGAAGGATGCTTTTTGGCTCTGAGACAATTCAGGAGTTTAGTTTACCTCTTCTCTGGCACCCTTAATCATAGGTTTGCCTTTTCTATGCCACTATGAATGTGGTGGCAGAGTGCTTCTGTGTACAGCTCAGAGTAGGGTTCAGTGTCATTTGGGTTCAGAGGGGCTTGAAAGTTCAATAAGCTGTCAATTAGTTTGTGGTAATTAGTATTAGCAAAATTCTTAACAAGATTGGAGTTTGATGGGGGATCTAGGTTAGTTTTAATATTAAAGGAGATCATTTTGTGGTCAGATTTTACTAGGAAGCAGTTAATGCATGGGAGGGAGCAACATCCCCCTTTGTTCATATGTACTAGGTCTAGGAATATTTGCACCTCTAGTTGGGGAGCTAAGTAGTTGCTCCAGGGTGTTAGCATTGATGAGGTCCAAAAAACTCTGAGCAAGTGAATTATGGGTCATATAAGACTCCCAGTTTATGGATAGGTAGTTGAAGATACCCATAACTATAGGGTTAGGCTGAATGTTTAGAGACTGCATTAGGTTTAGGTAGGAGGCGTGGTTTTCCAGACTAATTTTAGGGGATGTGTTGCTAGCAAGGAGATAGGGGGTTGAACCTTTGGTTAGTTGGGCATGGAGCAGCTCAAGTGAGTCATTTTGTTGAACCAGTCTAACAGTGTACTGACCCTTTATGAAAACTGAGACAGCTACTCCCTTTGTTTTATCTTGAGCTGACGGGGATTGAAATGCATGAAAGGCATTGTAGCCTTTGATAGCTGGGGTGCTTTCCATGATTCTGAACCATGTTTTTGTAATTGTACATACATTTTAAACACTTAGCATTGTGAAGCAGTATATTTAGGTAGGTGTGAGTGATTTTGTCATGTTGGAGGGTTTAACAACTTGGCAGAGCCTAAAAAAGGGCACTATGGGGACAGATAACATTTTTGCCAGTATCTGGAAGCCAAGTGGTGACAAGGGCAAACTGTCTCTGGCAAAGGATCATGGTTTGTCTATCATGTTTTCCCAGGCTGACAGATATTTGATCCCCTTGTTGTAAAACCAGAAACTAAGCCAATTGTTGAAGTCAATCTTTTTTTGCTGTGGCATCATCATTGGGGAAGGTAGGATGCTACTCAAGTCTAGATTCAAACCCACCTGGGACACATATTAAGAGAGCTCCATCATGTCTTTCTTCATGCATGTCAGTGAGGTAAGACTTAAGTTGTTTACAACAAGCTGGTTTGCTTCCTAAGTTGAATGTTAATCCCCAGGATTCACTAATCCTCCATGTAAAACTAGATTAGTCTTACATGGAAATGCCAGTCTAAGAGTAAGATGACAGCACACCATGCATATTAATGAGGGCGCGTTGCCTCAACTCTAAGGCTAACACAGAGCATGCACGAGTGCAGGGGGAGTGTTGGACTGCTGAGCAATCCAAAAATCCACGCCCCTGCAAGTCTCTCAATCAGGAAATGTCAACTTACATGAGCGAGTCCGCTCAAATGTGTACATACCCAACACTACACTCCCCCACATTCTAAACCCCTGTAGCATTATAAAATGTAAAACTTTTATTTATTTATTTTTTATTATTCCTGATATAGCTGCCCATATTTGCACGGGTTTGCCCATTGCTTAGCTTCAGTTAGCAGTTTAGACATCGAAGAGGATAATAAGAAACTTATATGCCAGTTTAACAAAATAGCAATAACATAGTGGTAGAGCCTTCGCACAAAGAGGAAGCATTCCCGGTTCGAGTCCCACCATTCCCCTTTCAATTTTCTGTTGAAAATCTGTATATAAAATAATTCCTGACATTTACATTTAAATTTTAGTAAAAAGCATTGAAATGGCCTATGTAGTAGTGAACGAATTTTATATATATATATATATATGTATATATATATATATATATATATATATATATATATATATATATATATATATATATATATATATATATATATATATATATATATATATATATATAAGAAGGTGAAATGTTTATGCATTACTGATGGATGCATAAGTAACTTATCTTAAGCAATGTGAAGCACTGCTAAGCAAAGGTTACCAGTATTAAGCATATTTAAATGTAATTGCTCGTAGCTGAGCACTGCATTAACTAGCGCAATGGTTTTGCACGTAGCTGCGCATCGCACCAACTAGTGCAAACTGTTTACGTGGAGTTGCGCTCCGCACTAACCAGTGCAATATCGGGCAATGACGAGCAAAATACAGCAATGCCGAGCAACATAGAGCAACATCGGGCAAAGTTGAGCAAAGTCAGTAAACCACAGCCAGACCTCCTAGCCGTCTGGCCAGTAGTAAAATAAAAAGCAATGACAGGCCTCGAACCCAGGATACTGTGCACCATAATCACAGTACTGAACCACTAAGCCATGGCAGCTTTTCATAAGCATGCACTTTCAACACACACATACATATCAGTGGAAGTTTACCTATAGCTACGCAGGTGTGCCTTCAGCTGAGTTTTTTCAAAACTGGCCAATCACAAATAAGTGCGGAAAATGCGCATATTTAAGCTCCATAGGTGTGAATACTTGCCATAACTGGTTGTAGCTCTCATCTGCAGCCAGCAATGGCCGGTGCTGGAGAGGGCTCTCATTTTCGAGCGCAACATTGGGCATTGAGGAGTCAAAAGTAATGGTTTGGCTCCTTGTCCATAATCATGAGGATAGACTCCTGCAGGGCCAGTACCAGGGCACCCAATACAAAGCGGAAGCATGGGTCCGTCTAGCTCATGAACTCACCAGTGCCACTGGTGTCCCTTGGACTGGTGAGCAGGTCAGACACCACCACGCAGACCTGAATAGACACAAGGCAGATCAACTGGACCAGTGGATCCAGGAGGCCTATGGGATGGAAAATGCCCCACTACTGAGTAAGTAGCCATGGAATTAAGTATGTAAGAATTGCTATTCTAGTGTGTACTATGGATAGGTATGTCTCAATATCACTTCATTTACTTCACAGCTGCAGGTGTCCATGCTGTGAATCAGCAAGCCTATGCAGGTAGGCTGCTAAGGCTGCGCCACCAGGCAGGTTAGTAATTATTCTGCTTGTACTGTTATGTGAATGAAATGAGAGAGCCTGAAAAAAGTGTTTTAACACAATAAATAAAGGTATAATAATTATCTAATAATTATTCTGCATGTACTGTTATATAAAATAAATGAGAGAGCCTCTAGAAAAGTGTTTTAAGTCTTTAGCAAAAGTATAATTCCTGGAGTGTGTCTGTGTCATTTTCTTTGATATGTTGTTGTACTCTTGCATTATAGAAATAGTACTGTTGTATTAAGCGCTGTTAACACACATTTGGGTAGGCCTATATAAAGTGGATGAAGGGAATGCCAGTAGCTTTTAAGCATATTTACAGTCCTCAACTGTTGGTTCATGCCATGTGGTGCATAGGGAGATCGAGAGTTCTGTCTCTGATCTTCTATGCCAGCTTGAGGCATGAGTGGTGTGACTCATGGGCGAGCCTGACCCTGCTATGCAGCCCTCAGCACAACCACCATCTGGGCTGTGAAGGTGCAGTAGTGACTGCCCATGGGTGGGGATCTCAGTTCCACTGTTGCCATCTGTGGGCTCATGGGCTTGAAATTTCTAAACATTCTTCCCCGTCAATGGTGTTCACCCACCACATGTGTCATATTCCGCCCCTGTATGCATCTTATTTGTCTTGTCTTGTCTGTTTACCTCCCCGACCTATCTCCCCAAATATACCTACTTCCCCTACCCCACATTCCACTCTCACCTAAAAAAAAAAGGGCAATCTGCTCCCAAAAATAAATTACGCCCCATACATAGCTGCCCATTTTGCACACATGTCCGCTGGACACATAAACTGATATTTAATTGGCCGTACAACATACTTTGTTGTCCTCACCCCTCTCACAGGGGTTGAAGGTTTCATATTTCCCTCCAAATTTATTGCATATGCACAGCTGTTGCTGTTAAAGAAATGGGCAGCTATGGATCTTCCCTACACCCGTCCTGCACATACCGAGCTGTTTTCCCTACTGTCTTTACCTCTTTGTGACACTTTTTCACCACTTTCCTATCTCCCCATTTTCTTTTCTTTCAAAGAAATGAGCACAGTGTTAACGGGAGTAAGCACTATTAACCAGTAGTTAGCGGGTTTGCGCAAGTGTGCGCCTGTGAGCGCTTAGCTAAGCATTGCGCAAACCCACTTACAACTGCTTAAAAGTGCCTTAGTCACTCCATATGTCAGGGCCCTTGTTCTGCTCAGCAGCAAAAGAAAGCACCTCTGTCAGTCTCGAACCCCAGACCTTGTACACACTAGACTGCATGACCACTAAGCCACGGTAGACATACAACAAGTTGGTACTGAAATAAATATATCATGCATCAGAATGAATGAATGTAAAGGAAAAATAGGAATGCCATAACACAAATCTTGTTCTGTGGATCTTTACCAGCAGTTGTTGTGGAATTGCATTACATGACTGTGATAAGAGAACCAGCCATTCTATCAGGAAATAATGTTACAGCAGCACTTTACAACCCCCACTCAGTATCATAGTAGGACAAACACTGGCATATCTGTTTAGGGCAGAGACCATACTGCCCAACTGAGACTAATTTTCAGGGATGTCCCTGATTTTGAAACAAATTTTAGATGTGTCCCTCTGAATCGCTCTGAAAAGTACTGACATTAGGCAGACAGGTGGGTAATTACACTTAATGAATAATGACAATAAGTAAGAGTTAGTCATTGCTTGTACTTCAGAAAAGGTGTATTAATCCGTATGCTCTAGTTCTCTCAAAGTCTCAACTTAATGTCTCTAATATTTTAAAGGTGTACCTCACTTTTACCTACTTTTCCCTGAGTCTGTTCAGATATGTACCTGAGTGTTTGAGAGGCCTAGCAGAGGCAGAAACACACAGGCATATCAGCTTTTCTGCTTTTACACACTGTGCAAATAGCTTTGGAAGGAGTTCCAGAAACATACCCTTATGTAGGAGTACAACACTGAAATACCAAAGGATGTAGCCATGTACTGGTAGCAACCAACTGTGACATTGGCATTGTTCCAGTGCTGAAAAGATCGGTGTAGTGCACAGACAAAGAATAACAGGCTAACCTCTGGCTACCAACTGGATAGGTTCACAGTTGGGAGCTACGTAGACAGACTATTTGCCTTGATAAACTAACAGGTACACAGCAACCCTTTACGTCCAGCAAGATAAAATTCACACAATAATACATAATGCTCTCTGTACTTCTGCACCCCTACCCAAATGTACAATATACCTGTGTGTTTAGGGTCTACCAAGGATGTAGGTAGGCATACTCAGTACTGAAATTTGTCCAGTTTTCTTGAGCAGCCTGTGCTAATGTCAACACTACAAATGCACAAACTGTTCAGAAGTGAGTAAAGTAATATTCACAGTATAGCAGTTCACAAACAGTTCATGTGCCAAAAGAATACATCTCAATAACTACTTTTGTATGGCAGTTAATTGTATAATTAGAAAAGAAAGTACATACTCCATTGTATCTTGTGTTAGCGTTTGGAGGGGTGAGTACAATTCTACACTGACAAGTGTGTACAGGAAGCAGCAACATTGAGGTCTGAGTACAACATTCAAATCACTGGCTACACCCCTGGCTTCAGACATAAGAACTATTCCAACCTTCTGACTTAAATAACAATATCCACAGCAAACAAGCATGATCCCCATTTTGGAAAGCTGAAAGGGCTACGCCTACCTGAGTTAGCCATTTATAGCATTGGATTGCTATGACAGTGATTACTGCAATTACCGCACAGCAGGCTGCATGCAATTAGCAAATGGTGGCCACCAACTGGTGCAGAGGCCATCACATGC
This sequence comes from Protopterus annectens, assembly GCF_019279795.1. Lineage (NCBI taxonomy): Eukaryota > Metazoa > Chordata > Ceratodontiformes > Protopteridae > Protopterus > Protopterus annectens. The sequence goes on from NC_056739.1 coordinate 532,879,598, forward strand.
ACATGTGCAAATACCTATAAAAGCAGGCTGTAATTGCTGCCCACAAACTCAATCACTCTATTGCAGAGACTGAAAGAGAGAGAGGGAGAGAGAAAGTGAAAAGCAAAAGGAAAATGGAAAATAAATAATACCAACTCATACAAAGGAAAGGTATGTAACAGATATGTATTTACTGGCATGCAGTAGATGTTTTTGAAGAGTACTCTACATAATGTGAACCATTCATATGTGACAGCAGTATGTATCTATGCACAGATGTCCTGCTTGACTACTGCCATGGACAATTCAGTGTGTAGCTGTGTGCAGTGGGACATAACTGTGAAATATGTAGCTCTGCATTAAATTTCAAACATCTGATCCATGTTATCTGTGTTCTGTACAGTAGTGTGGACAATGGCTGTTTGTGGGGATTAGTGCAAACATTTATATAAATATGGATGGGACAGAGTAACACATGCATGATAGTCATATTAAAGTTTAGCTTAGCACTGGCAACTGCTGTACCGGGCTAGTATGCTAATCTAGCATTTGTAACTATATATACCCCTTCTAATGTTACTGTGTTTTCACATGTGACACCTGTTCATGTTGCAGCAAGGCCCAACAGTTCAGCTGTGAAGTCCAGGGACTTACAACAGTGTGGACCTTGTGTGTGCATGGCATCTGCATATATGCATAGAGCAAGGGACATATTGCAACTGTTTGTGAAGGGTGGACATATATATGTTGGTGAAGGTTGTTATGTGCATATTTGTATGCAGGTTTTATTGTGTGACAAACAAGACAGCATACAGTGCTGGTATATGACATGTGGTGGTTAAACACTGTGTGTTTTTTTTCAGTTTGCAATGTTGCAGCCAGTGAGGCCTGCTAAAGCTATATGGGCTGAGAACACTTTCAATGTATTTCTCACAGGACTGTGTGATATTATTACATTACTGTATACCTCACATCCTTTGTATAATTGATATTCCCACCATGAAAGGTGGACTGTATATGTGCCTATATGTATATGTACACCAATGGATGTGTATATGTATGTATATATATATATATATATATATATATATATATATATATATATATATAAAGAGAGAGAGAGAGAGTCATATATAGTCATACACACCAACATCTACTTGTTGCAATATATTCTATGTAAAGTTGACTGAGTGAGATGGTCAATGTGTTGCTGAATGTGTCAAAGATGTGTATATGTGGGATAGCTTAGTGGGAAACTGTTTCTGTCATGGTATTATGTGTCCTTGCTTTGATCCCAGCAAAAGCTGTGTATCCTGTTGCTAGGCAGATAAAGCACTATGGCATACAGTCTGATGTAGTCCCTTGGTGTTAACTGGGGTGTGTCATTGGAGGCTAAAACACTACATGTATACTTATTGAATGGTACTGATGCTAAATCCAAATCCTGTATGACCTGTAGTACTACTTGAAGCTGTAAGGCCTGAACAGCAAAGTATGGTGTATGTCCACATTGCTTGGAACCACTGTTTTGTGTGGTCCCTGTAGTCCTCACAGATTACATTCCTCAGGCTTAAGGTTTTGTAAGTACTGACACACAGTACTGTATGGTACACATGTAAAGCTTATCTGGGTTGCCATACTTTTGTGTCTTGTAATTATGTCTGATATGTGTGTAGGTATGCCTGTAACATGTCCTCTGTCATATGTGTGTTACAAGATATAACTGCGTATCTAGCAACATTTATAGTTTACTACAGCAGTATGCCAGCTATATTCACAATCGTGCACATATTTTGGCCATGGGTTTGCCATCAACAAGTTGTGTGGTATAATGGTAATACTGCAACTGGACTTTACAAACATTGCGATGGATGACATATTTCTTTATGCATTCACTTGATCTATACCTTCTATGGCTAGGTGGTGTATTGTGTCACTTACAGTGAGCCATGTGCTGTTGTATAGTCTTATATAGTGATTTTATTTTGTTGCTGTGCAGAAGATGGTTTATTATATAGAGCGTGCCAGGCACTTTCAAGCAGTTGTGGGGTGAGCACTGATAAGTGGTATTGAAAGTGTTTAATCTCAGTCAGCTAATAGGTTGCTATATATGACAGTTCAGTGACATCTATACTGTATAATGTTAAGTGTGCCATATGACTTGCTCAGACATATTTTTTCTTTGTCTTCCAGGGATCATGGCCCACCATCGTAATCCTAGGTACAGTAGTGCTGAGGATGATATTATTACCAGCTGTCTTATTCAGCACTACAGCCTACTATTCTCGAGAATTAGCCAAGACCAGCATGAGCGTACTACACTGTGGCAAGATGTTGTCAGGAGGGTAAATAACATAGGCATGCATAACCAGACATATGAGCAGGTACGCCATCACAGCAGTGATTTACTTAGACATGTCCAGCAGCGTGCTTCTGATGTCTGTAGACAACAGCTTGCAACAGGTGGTGGGGTTAACATCCATCCCCCCCTCACCAGAGTGGAGGAGCTGCTCCTGAGCCTGGTGGCACCTGCCCAACAACAACAACAACAACAACAACAACAACAGCAGACATTTACCTTGATGGAGGTTGGAGCCACCCAGCAAGAACACATGGAGCGTGCAGGTAACATGGCATATCTGCAGACTACTTTTACCTCTATTGGTAGATCATGCATATGTGAGATGTATACTGTGTAGTTAGAAGATGTGGAGCCTGTTGTTGTGCAATACTGATCATTTGGAACATAATCCTTAGGCCTGTGAATGTAAACTGTTGTACTACTGTAAGATTGCAAGCCCACAGTAGCAATGCCACAGTTGTTGCCACTGACAAACTGTCTCATATCCATGTAGGTCCCTCTGGTGTGACAGCAAGGCAGCGGACACATGCTGGTGAGTGTGTTCTATATTTATTATTGCAAATAAAAAGTGCATGTCATAGTTAAGGTGTAGGCCATGTACACATGTAACACACCTACGCATAATGCATGCTGTGCATGTTTACTGTGAGAATATAGACATCTCAGTAATGTGATAAGCTGCCTCAAACACATGCAATACACATACCATCCCAAACAAATGTGGCTACACTGTAGTGACGAATGGATTGGCAGAGTCGATACGCATGCACACAACATGCATATGTCATACACAGAACATGTTAGCATGCTACACATGAAGTATTCACAAACCCTCTGTAAAGTCACACTCCAGTATCTCAAATGTCATCCACACAGCACACATAATATGCCTGAGGGGTAGAGTCCTATCATGGGGCGGTGAAACACTCTGCAACACACAACACATTCATGTTAGGCAATGCTCCTTATTGGCCTCCTTACAAACCCATGTAACAACTGGCTGTGAAATGGTGAATGTAGCCATGGTAGTGCAGTTCTGGTACAGCATGATAGGTGCTGGTTTGGGACACATTTGTAGCCTTGAGTGACCACACGATGCTTCATGAAGATGGCTTATGGTACTACATCCCATCCAGTTATTGTAACCACAGTACTACACATAGCTTTCATTGCTATACACCTCAATGTTGTATGTGTGCAAACATATGCACCTATAAACAATATGCATACCAATCACCATTTGCACAACTGACACATATATGTCTTGTAATGCCATTGAATGGCTAGGTCATGTGACACACATTAGGTATGTGTGATGTTTAAATAGACAGTTGTGTTTTAGCATGCCATGTCATGGATGACACTGGCATGTCCACAATATGATCTACACTCACCATAACTACTGCACATTTGCTATGTGGACCAATGGTATTACATCAGTTATACATGCACCACTGATCTTGTGTGTATACACATCATGCATGAGCTAAAACTGTGTCCACAATTATTTGCTAAAGACACAGCGGCTCTAATCAGAATTGGATATCTATGTGACACACAGATACACATCCAGCTATGGTATGTATACCTGTGAGTGATGGTGCACAGTACATTAAAGAGTTTTTAATACTTGCACAGCAATGGTGTCCATGTATACATTGCATTCCAGGGGGAGGCCAATCACCGAACAACAAAACACATGCATCAAAGCCATGTATACTGTTAGTAACAAGGACTGTCTACACTCACACTCCATGCTGTTGAGCAACACATGTCCTGCATGCTGACATGTGTGATATGATTGTTTGGCTTGTGATACTGTACCCCACTACCAACTGCTATTGAGTATGTTCTGAGATTGCTGGTGGTGTGTGTGCTTGTGTGTGTGCATGTGTGCGTGTGTGCATGTGTGCGTGTGTGTGTGTGTGTGTGTGTGTGTGTGTGTGTGTGTGTGTGTGTGTGCATGTGTGTGCATGTGTGTGTGTCTGCTTTAGTGAGGAATGTATTTGTGTGCATGTGTGCATGTGTGCATGTGTTCATGTGTTCCTGTGTTCTGACATCATGTACAGGTCTTAAAGTGTGTTTCCTGTTTTACTCTCACAGGTGCTGAGGTTGGGCTGGTTCAGTGCAGCAGGGAACCTGATGTCACTGACACAAATAGTGATAATGAGGATAGGTGTGTTGAGGCACAGGCATGTTTGTCAGGGTCTGTTGTTGGGCCACCAATTGACAGTACACAAGTCTCCACCCCATCCATGAACACAGTCATACTGCCTGTACATCCATCATCACCAATGCCCTTAGCAGAGGGACAGTGTACAGTTGGCAATGGCCAGGACAGTGTGGTATCTATGGCACATGCATCAGGACAGAGCAGCCATAGCCAGGTGTCTGGAATGGCACCACATAGGCAGATGTCCATGGGTTCTCATCAGAGCACTGCTGGTCATCATGCCCCTGGTAGACGTGCCACAACTCTTGCAACCACACGCATATTCCAGGCTGTCATGGAGGCACAGGCATGTATGGAGTGGTACACCAGACAGGGACTAAGGGCACAGAGGGCTCATAACACCTCTTTAAATGACAGTATCCATGACCTAGCAGGTGCCATCTGTAATTACACTGAGGTCATTGATAGACATTGGGGTGAGACATTAGATGCCCTTCACAATGTCATGTCCATGTGTCAGGACAGTGTGGGACAGTTGAGACATCGATGTGGACGTTTGCCAGCAACATCATCAGCTGGCAGTCGCCGTGGACGTCCATCAAGTCATAGCCACTCACGTAGTGCCAGTACCAGCCCCAGCAATGTTAAGGGTGGGTTGCCCATAGACCATCCTAGAAGACCATGTGCATGTGGCTCTGGCCAGTCTCAGCAGGGACCTGGATCCAGTGTACATATATCAACCTCTGAGGATAGTACCCAGTCTGGATTAGTACCTGATACTGTCTGTAGCACCCCTGCAAGGCACAGGTCCCGTATCCGTGGCCAGAGACGGTGATCTGTAAAGCCTGCCAGGTACAGTCTGTAGCTGTCCCACAAATCCCCGTATATGGAAGCCACATGGTGGAACTGTGTGCATGCAGACACACACACATAAACCAGACACCTAGGGCAAACACATCCCGGCACACATTACATCCACATTGGCCCATAACAGTACTCTTTGCCCTCACACACACACTCACCCACACATGTCGATTGTATGGCTCAATGTAGGCCTCAGGCAAACCAACAACACACCCTGTCCATATGATGAAACCTGTGCCACCTTCTGTCATCTGTAACATTGATGCAGGAACAGGCTAACATGGTGCTGATGCACAGGGTGACTTTATAACAGAATAGCAATGTTATCATGCTGTCAGTAGTAAAGTGTAATGATATCCTTGAAGGTGTAGCTGAGCAGGCATGATGCATTAAAGCTATAATTATCAATGTAGTATTGTTTATACCAGTATTTATTCCAATTGTGTATTGTCTGCCCATGTGCCACTTGGCTGATGTGTGTAGTTTTGTCAGCATGTGTTAGAGAGTGGACAGTAAGTGTGGGATGTGTGCAGCACAGATTTGCAGGTGTACATTTGTGAACATGGTTGAGGTGCACTGTCTGCATGTAATTGCATATTGGACACATGGGCAGGGTGACATGCCCTGTATTAGACAGTGTTAACACTCCATAGTTTCTGTTGCTGGCCAGTATGCATTGTACTACACACATTTTGGAACTTGAGTACACATGTGTGTGTGTATGACACAGTTTGACACTGTGCTGTGGGTGATACTGTTACTATCTGCCATTGGTTTGCATTCTGGTAGTATACATAACCTCAACAGCCTGACCATAAACAATTGTTAGATGATGTCTTGACAACTGACACACAGATGTAGGATACACAGTAACATTTGCAGCCTTCAAGTACTATTCTCTGCCAGTAACCAGTTGTATTCACCTGCACTCAGTCCTGGGACCACTCCTGTTTGGCATATAGCTTTCTTAGGTACAAGAAAACACAGTAGGGATATGTCTGGCCACGTTTGGCAATGCATACTGTGGGCTATAATGCATTCTCCAGATCACACACACATCTTCCAAAAGGGTGTCATACAAACAGATACCTGGTGTCAAACTCATACTGTAAAGCTTTAAGGCAAATAAAGCATAGTCATCCACTTTTACACACATCCCAGAGTACCACATAGGTAGTAGCCCCCAAAATGTTGAACAGGTACCGATGTATACATAGAGCCATGTGTTACGCCATTTCTCCTTTGATAATCACATTTCCAAAGGATTTTGGAAATCCCTCTGTGGATTACATAAGCAATAAGGGGTCTGCATGCATATCCACAAAGGTTGTTGCACACCTATAATAAATAACCATCTTTGACATACTTTGCTGCTTTTGAACAGGTTTCAAATATACCTCAGGCATAAACCCTCACTCACACTATTCAATAGAAACCGTAATGAGTGTATGTGAAACGGATGATGTAGGCCAGGGATCACTGCAGTGGCTAGGCTTGTCACAAGCATATAGATGTGACCTAAGATCTGGAAAGTGGCAGCACACTCTGGCAAAGATAACAGATGTGTTCATGGAGAAAGCAGGGTTCCCACCTATGAAATAATTGAGGTCACATGTATGTATATGTATTTGACACACAGCTACCGGACGTGTAATGCACATACTGTTGTCATTGTGATATGTCACACAGTAGTAAAAGCAAAACTCACATGGACCAACAGTGTCACACACACACAGTTACCAAGTGCAGGATTCAAACCCCTACCTAACTTACTTCATGATACTAGAGGAGTACACATTAGCACGACACGCTATACACATTACTGGGGGGCTTTCTATTCCACAGGTATATTTGTAGGATAGTGACATCGTCAGACTTGACAAAGATGAGTATACCACTTTTAAGGTGATTCAGTACTCTTCAAAAAGGTTACTCCTCTCCAAGGAGGAACACACTCGCATACAGTTGGCAAGTGCAGGATTCAAACCTCTACCTAACTACTTTATGATGCTAGAGGAGTATGCATTAACACAATGCACTATACACATTACTGGGAGCTCTCCTTTCCACAGGAATATTTGTAGGATGGTGACATCATCAGACGTGACAAAGATGAGTATACCACTTTTAAGGTGTTTCAGTAGTCTTCAAGAAGGTTGCTCCTCTCCAAGGAAACACACACTCTTTCATACTGTTGGCAAGTACAGGATTCAAACCCCCACCTAACTACTTCATGATACTAGAGGAGTAAACATTAACATGAGATGCCATACACATTACTGGGAATTCTTCATTCCACAGGTATATTTGTAGGATGGTGACATCATCAGACTAGACAAAGTGGGTTACATTAGGTGACATTAGGTGGGCTACATAGATGGAATTTCTAAACACTTTGGCAATGTGATCATTAAAGGAGAGTTTACTGTCTACCTGGTCCCCAGGTCCATAATTACATTCTCCTTACATACTGGATTACCACCTATGTGTTTATTTGTGTGCAATTTGTTTTATCCAAAGAGGATGACTATGCATTTTTGGCATTCTGCTTGACGGCATTGTTTTGACACCAGGTATCTGTCTCTGTAAGATCCTTCTGGAGGATGTCTGCGTCAGCCATAGAGTCGATTATGGACCACAGTTAGCAGTCATCTGCAAACTTGTTCAGCCATACTCCTCCCGTGCTTGCCTGTACCTCTGAGCAGTATCTACTGAACAGGTGCGATCCCAGGACCAAGACCTGTGGGATGCCATTTGTGACTAGTTTAGAGTCGGATATGGCACCCGCAACTCTGAACATGTGTGTTTGATCTGTGAGCCAGTTGGCCACACATCCTGTGACATAGGTGTTAATGTTCAAGCTGGTAAGCTTGTCCATGATGCCAAAGTGGGGAATGGTGTCAAAGGCCATAGTGAGGTCCAGGTGGGCTGTGTGGACTACTTTCACCTCCATCTGTGTTCTTGGTAACTGTTTCAAAGAAGTCAACTAGATTTTGGAGGCAGGATCTGCCTTTAACAAAGCCAAGTTGGGTAGAGTCCAGTGTCTGGAGGTTCCCAATGTCTCTGTTTATGGGTTCCATGATAATTTGCTCCATAGCTTTGCAGACCAGGCTGAGTAGGCCTAGAGGGCAATAGTTTCCAGTTTCTGTTGTGGCACCACCTTTGTGGAGCTGGATGACTGTTGCTGTATGACATTCTTTGGGTACATAGCCTGTGGTAAGGTTGAGTCTGGACAGTGAATGTAGGTGAGGGTGTAGTTCCTTTTGGGGCTGGTGTAAGACGCAGCCTGGGACACCATCCAGTCCCATTGATGCTGTGTTCTTAGCTTTGGAGATGGCTGTTTTTACCTGCATGTCCATGAAGTCTGGGGCTCTACATTCTTCTGGGATGGACACAGGCCCTTTTGGGGGTGATGGGGGGGGTATGCACTGAACTTGTCCACCAGGATGTGGGCAATGTCAGTTGGTTCAGTGTATTTTCTGCCATTTTGCAGTAGCTGACAGCATATTTGAGAGTTGCCACCTAAATGTTTGGTATAGCTAATGAAGGCTTTGTGATTGTTACTCTTACATTCCTTGGCAATTTGTCTTTAGAAACTGTCCTTGGATTTTTTTATGAGCGATCGTTGTTTCTTCCTAATAATGGTCAGTGATGCCTTTCCTTTTGTGAAGTTTGCTTTATCATGTGTTCATTTCCTCCTTCTGTTGTATAGCTTATTTATGGGCAATGACCTGCAGATTGGTTTCTTATTTTTGGAGGAGTACGTCTTGGTTTTATTTGGGATGTCTCGATCCATGCATCCCTGTAAATGCTCCTAGAATGCACTTGTAAATGATTCTGCAGATTGTATAGCATTATCCTATAGCAAGGGGACTTTGGAACTTTCCACTTTGGTCTTGAGAAGTGTGCAGTTTGCTTTTGAAAATTTCTTCACAGTGGTTTCCTTGACTGGGTTGGGGGTGTGTGGATGTCCAGTGTGATTACTTTATGATCTGATATCTCTGTTGTAGAACACTGGTACCCCATGTTGGTGATGATCAGGTCCAGTATGTTGTCTCCTCTAGTGGGCATGGTGACCAGCTGTTCCAGGGTGTTTGAGTTTTTAAACTTTAGGAAGCATTGGGCGAAGGACGTTGTACATGAGTAATTCTCCCAGTCAATATTTGGGTAGTTGTAATCTCCTCATATAATGGTGTTTGGTAGGACTTTTATATTTTCAACTGTTCTCAGGAATACTGAGTGAGGTTCCTGAGACAAGGTAGGTGATTTGTAGCAGGCTACAATCTGATAAGCAGCTTTGCCCAATGTTAGTTGCACTTGCATGGTCTCCAAGGCCTCATGCTGTGCCACTAACCTGAAGGTGTGGATATCCATAAGGTAAATGCATACACCCCTTCCTTTTGTATTTCACTCTGGGTTTGGGGGCTGAAGATCAGAGGGATTGTGAGTGTTTTACGTGGAGCATGTCCAACAGCTCTGTGTTTGACATAGCTTTGTATGTTAGGCAAAGATCACCTCTGAGTAGGCGATATGCGAGAGAGTACAGCTGAAGCATTTTGATACTGTCTTTATATGGCATGAACTTCAGGCCACTAATGCTCTTTGTGAGGTATTTTTGCAGGCTTTCCAGTTGTTGTAGATGTCTTTTGAGGTACATAGCCCAAGGGCCACTGTACTCTATTATGGATCTAGTGAGTGATGAGTAGAGGGGAACAATGCCCTCTTCTATTCTGCATGAGACACCTTTTGTGATGAGGTGTGCCACATAGAAGGATTTCCTAACTACTGTGGGGATGTGATTATCACAGGTGTGTCCACTGTCCACCTGTGACCCAAGGTCTCTTATTACACTTTCAGTGTTAAGTATACTACTGTCTATGTTGTAGTTCATGGCTATAGAGTTTTTACCCAAGGGGATGACAATGCACTTTTTGGCATTGAGCTTGAGGCCATGGCTTTGACACAGTGAGGCCCTTCTGTAGGATGTCCACATCTTTAGTAGTTTCAATTATGGCTCCTAGTTTGCAGTCATCTGGAAACTTCATCAGCCACAGATCTTCCATGTTAAAGTTTACTTCAGGGAAGTTGATACCAAACAGGACAGGACCCATGACTGAACCCTGTGGTACTGCACTTGTCACTGGTCCAGAGTCATACTTGGAGTCTGCTACTTTCACAGTGTGTGTTCTGTCAGTGAGCCAGTTGGCAACCCATCTTGTGACATAGCAATTTATACCTAGTTTAGTGGGTTTATCTATAATTCCAGAGTGGGAGATGGTGTTGAAAGCCGTGGCAAGATCTCCATAGGCTGTGTGAACCATCATACCCTTGTCTACGGTTCTGCTGACTGCTTCAATGATGTCTATCAGGTTTAGGAGACATGATCTGCATTTTACAAACCCAACATGGTTGTGGTCCAGAGTTTGGAGATTACCAATGTCTTTTTTTATAAGTTATATGATGATACATTCCTAGGCCTTGCAGAGCAGGCTCATCAGGCTAATGGGGTGCTAGTTCCTGGGGTCCTTGGTGTCTCCACCCTTGTGTAGTGAGATAACCATCACTGTGCGCTATTCAGCAGGCACAAAGCCTGAAGTGAGGCTATGACTGAACATGGTACATCAGTGTGGTGCCTGTTCGTTCTGCAGTTTGTGTAGAACACAGCCTGGGAAGTTATCTGGTCCCATGGATGCTGTGTTCCTGGCTTTGGAGAGTGTTTTTTACTTGTGCAGCCGTGATGACAGCAACTTTGCAGTCTTCCGTTATAGAGATGTGCTCTTTCATGGGTGAGAGGGGGGTAAAGTTAGCACTGATCCTATCTGCCAGGATGTTGGCAATATCAGTTGGGTCTTTATATTTAGTGCCATTGTGCTGTAACTCAGAGCAGATCTGAGTGTTGCCATTGAGATTCTTGACATAGCTATAGAATCCTTTGTGGTTGTCTTTAGAATCAGTGTCGATTTTGTTTTCATAACTAGCTTTAGAGGATTTTATCAGGGATCACAGCTTCTTACTGATGTTGACCATGGAGCTCCTCCACTCATGGGATTTTACCCTCTTTGCAACATTTTCTTCCTTCTGTTGTGCAGTTTGTTTATGGCAGGGGAACACCAGATTGGCTTCCTTTTCTTGGAGGATAGCGTCTTGGTTCTGTTTGGGATAGCATGGTGCATGCAGTCATATAAATGCTTATAAAGTGCAATTGGGAAGGATTCAGTAGTCGTAACTGTATTGTCCATCTGTATGGGTGTCCTGCAGTTCAGCACTTCTGTCTTAAGAAGCATGAAGTTGGCTTTGGAGACATTTTATAACATGATTTCCTTAATGGAGGTGTGGGTCCAGAATGTGGATATGTAGGGTTATTAGATTATGGTCAGATTGGACTAATGAGGCGCTGACTTCAGGTGTGGAACACCGGTCATGCAGGAAAAATCAAACCCCATAACCAACACAAATAACCACAAAGTGAGCTAAATGCTACTCATTGCCAGAAGTCTCAGCCTCCAGATGAACACACTCGAGGCACTTCTCATTATGGGGGATATTGATATCTGTGCAGTAACAGAAACCTAGTTCAAGGCTCCAGACAGCACACCAGCACTACCAGGATACTACTCATTCCATACCTTCCAGCATCAGAACCTGAATCATAGCACATAGGGTGAGGATGTATCCATATTCATCAAGGATACCTACACCTCTCTCTACATGCTCTATACAGGATATGTACCCATAGAATGTTGCACAGCAACGTTCTTCATACTCCACAGGGGTGGGGCCACAATTACCCCTTGGCATTCATGCTCTATGAGCTTGATGAGTGTGTTCTGCAAGGCAATAGAGCCAATCATAATGGAAGTCAACAATAAAGAGATTGGGAACCTTCACACAGTTGAGCGCACCCAGTTTGGCTTCATCAAATGCAGACCACGCCTCCTGAACTGGGAAGATTTCTTTGACAGTTACCCAGGCTACAGATGATTGAAATGAGCTCAACACAGCCTACCTATACCTCGTGAAGGCCTTTGATACCATTCCACAGTCTGGTATCACAGATGAACTCACCAACCTGGCCATGAATCCATACATCACAAGATGGATTGCAAACTGGCTCACATATAGATCCCACACATTAAGAGTTGCTGGCTACATGTCAGACTCTACACCGGTAACAACTGGTCTCCCCCAGGGTTCAGTCCTGGGGTCCCTCCTGTTTGGTATAGACTTCTGAAATGTACATGCCAATACAGGAGGGTTGTGGTTGACTAAGTTTGCTGGGAATTGCAAAGTGTTTGCCATAAAAGATTCCCCGGACCACAGACATATTCTCTAGAAGGGACTCTATGAAACCAATGTGTGGTGTCAGAATCATGGCCTCAAGCTCCCTGCAGGGGAATGCATAGTGATCCTCTTTGTTGAAAACAAAATACCCACAAACTACCACATAGATGTTACCCCTTTAAAAATGGCAAGGTGATAAGGGATTTGGGGACACAAGTAGATAGTCATCTTTCCTTTGACAACCATGTTGCCAAAGTGATTGGGAGATCCTATGTGGCCCACCTAATCAGCAAAGGGTTTGCATCAGGATCCAAAGAGGTAGTGTTGGCACTCTACTCTTATGTCATCAGACCCATCATTGAGTACAGTGCACCATTTTGGATGTACTCAACTTAGCATATCCAGCAGCTGTAGAGACCACATAGGTACTTCACCAAGAGGATTACTGGTCTCAAACAGTTGTGTTATGTAACACAACTGGTAAAACTAAATCTGTTCTTCATTGCATACCGCCTACTCAGAGGCACACTCTGCCTAACATACACAGCCATGTCCAGCACATAACTGTTGAACATGCTCCATCTACAGATAACAACATTGACTCGCCCTACACATTCTAGGGATATGAACCTCATCACAATGATGAATACAACATGCTGGTGGAATAGAGTACCAACCCAGACACTTGCCTTACTGTGGAACAGAGTCCCAATATACATCAGACAGAACCCCTCACTGACACTCTTCAATTGGAACCTTGATGAGTGGATGGCAAAAAGACAATTCATGCCAGGCATCACACCAGCAGCCCCACTAAAAAGGGTCTTAGGGTACTAACTATTAGAACTAGGCCTTGGGAGACTACTCAATGGTGTGGTGAAAGCTGCACAACTTGTGTAGGCTGATATATGCCTTCGTGGAGATAGTCTACTACATACCTATGGACCTATGTGACAGATACATGTCTACAGATAGTAGATGTGTACTTCATTGTACAGTCATGTTGTACAGCAGGTACATGGACCACATACACTGTAATGCTTAAAGATACTGGTGGCTGTTATGTACAGTGGGAGAGATGTGCACCTCATGTCTTTTGGGCCATTGGGATGTGTGCTGGGTGGGACAGTCCTGGATGGCTCCCTGTCATGGTCACACTCTTACACACAACCCTGCCCATCCACCTTTGACTTATTATACTGTGTTCCCCCTACACACACACGCACACACATATATTTATATATATATATATATATATATATATATATATATATATATATATATATATATATATATATATATATATATATATATATATATATATATATATATATATATATATATATATATATATATATATATATATATATATATATATATATATATATATATATATATATATAGGTACATAGGTAGTCACAAACCAAACTGCTGAACAGACCAAGTAACTACAAAATATCCAAAGCCAGCCACATTGCCAACTAAAATCACCAAAACTTTAATATTCTTTAAAAAGCAACAAATCCAACCAAGCACTTTCACCTAGCTTCTGCCAGGCTTTCTCAAGGACTGACTACTGTATTCAGTCCTTGAGAAAGCCTGTCAGAAGCTAGGTGAAAGCGCTTGGTTGGATTTGTTGCTTTTTAAAGAATATTAAAGTTTGTTGGTGATTTTAGTTGGCTCCGGGTCCTGTGGCTTTTGGATATTTCGCAGGTACATAGGTAGGTAATAGGCTATCTGCCTGAAGGCATATATTATATGGCCAGAGTGTGCAGCTATCACCACCCATGGAGTTAGTTCCCTAGGCCTCTGTGTAGTAGAGTTGATGAAGTGATCCATGGTGTGACAGTTCAGTTTCACATACACTCATCAAGGCTCCTCTGGAAGAGTGTCATTGAGGGTCTCGGCTTAATGTCGGTTGGGAGCCTGTTTCAAAGCAAGGGAAGTCTGTGAGTTAGTAATGTATCCCTCCAACATGTTCTATTTAATGTTGTGATGATGATATCCCTAGAACATGTGGTACAGTGAGTTTGGGTTTACTTCAGATAGCGCATGTATATTAGTTCTGCATTGGACATGGACCTGTCTGTTGGGCAGAGATCTCCTGAACAGACAGTATGCAACAGAGTACAGATTGTGTTAAATTCGGTCTTGTTGCTTGGGGCAACTGTTTGAGGCCAGTAATCCTCTTGTTGAGGTACTTCAGTGGTCTTTCCAGCTCCTGAAGGTGCCTAGTCAGATTCATCGCAAGTGTGTTGTGGTACTCTCTGACGGGTCTGATAACTAATGAGTAGAGGGCACCTCCTTTGACCTACATGCAAAGACCTTGGCAGTTTGTGGGAACACATAGCATGATTTTCTAACCACGTTGTGAATGGGTTTCTGGAAGTAGACTATCCACATGTGTCCATAGATCCCTTATTATCACCTCCATATTTAGGGTGTTGGCACCTATGTGGTATTTGTATGGCTGTAGCTTGAGGCCATAATTTTGATACCACATCTGTCGGACTAAGACCCTTTTTAAGGATGTCTCTGTTGTTCCAAACATCGATTATGACAACTTTTTTGCAGTCATCCACAAACTTTGCTATACATAGCCCTCGTGTGTTTGACTGTATTTCTGAAAAGTATACACCAGACAGGAGGGGTCCCAGCACTGAGCCATGGGGGACAGCAGTTGTACCAGCTTGAACAGGAGACCACAATTCTTACCTTATGGGATCTATCTGTGCCCCAGTTGGCAATCCATCAGATGACATACATATTTATGCACAGGTTGTTGATTTTGTGGATACAACATGTGTCTGGGATATTGGAAAAGGGCTTTTCAAGGTCTATGTGGGACATGTGTAGCTTATTTCATTGATGTATGTCCTGGGTGACTGCCTTGAAAACAGTCTAGCAGGTTTGGGAACCATGATCTGCACCTGATCAAACCAAAATGGGTAGGGTTGGGTGTTTGTAGGCTCCCAATAGCTCTGTTTATGAGTTCCATCATGATGGACTCCATGGCCTTGCAGATCAGGCTTATTATGCTTATAAGACAATAGTTCCCATGGTCTGTTGTGCACCAACACTTGTGGAGTATGCCAAATGTTGCTGTAACCCATTCAACAGTTTCATATCCTGTACAGAGGGTGAGTCTCAACAGACTGTTCAGGTGCAGGGTCTGTTTGTTTTGGAGTTCACATATGACACAGCTAGGGAAACCATGTCATCCCATAGACGCCATCTTTTTAGGTTTGGAAAGAGCTGTTTAACCATTCCATATGTGATTTCTGGGTTTTCACAATCTCCAGGTATGATAATGGGCCCTTTTGTCAGTTAGAGGGGGGTAAATATGTATGAACCTGTCTGACAAGATGTTGGCAATGTCAGTAATGTACATGTATTCATTTACAGTTTGCACTGACTCAGAACATATATGAGTTTACATTGATATTTATGACATAGCGAAAGAAAGCTTCATGGTTCTCTATGGACTCTTTGACAATATTTTTGCCAGAACATGGATTGGATAATGTTAGGAGTGCTCATTGTTTCTTGATGATACTGATCAGAGATTTATTGATCTTCTTTGGATTTTCACTTTCTTTGAACAACTTAAGTACTTGTTGTACATAGTTTGATTATGACAGGAGTCCAATATATTATATGGGTCTGTTTTCATATAACTGTGTGCGCAAGGCAGGATTGGTGAATAGTGACAGGTTTCTGGGGTAAGAACTGCAACTGCCAGATATATGTGGCCCACTGCTGTACTCAGACATACCCTAAGTGTGTGAGCATGCCCAGTATTGACATATATACTATATGTGTGTGAAAAATCAAGTTGGTTTTTACTTCAGGGCTCACCTTTGTGTTGTACATCGACAGGAAGCACACTGTGCCTGCAGGGCTTCTATGAGTCACTTTGCATAGACTTATCAACATTTCTACATACAGGGGGGACAGCTATTAGTTGTACATTTCTACCTGCGGGGCACACCTGATTGTTACTGTGGGTGTACATAGGATGAGGGGTTCACCTGACACTTATACACATTTGCTAGGCCTGCACTGCTATGTTAGGTACTCCATTTCAGTCTGTACTGTTGCCTATCATACTGGCTTCAGGCATACTACTGTACTACAGATCCTAGCTTCCAATTTCACGTATATTAATTTGTGACTTCATAGCCTACCCAACCCACATCACACTGCCTGGCCTGCTGTTATCTGACTGTATAGGCCTGGGGGGAAGTTACTCATATGCCTCTTCAGAGGGCATGATACAGCATTTGTTTGTGTTTGAGTTAGTCTACAATTGTCCTGCTGTGTCTGTGCCAACGAAATGCTGTCATGGCTTAGTGGTTCAGTACTGTGACTATAGTGCACAGTATCCTGAGTTCGAGCCCTGTCACTGCCTTTTATTTTCCTGCTGTGCAGACCAGACTGCTTAAGGAACAGTAAAGCAGGTGTGAGCGTGTTTACCTGACTTTGCTCAACTTTGCCCAACCTTGCCTGACTTTGCCCAACATTGCCCAACATTGCTCAATGTTGCCTGACGTTGCGCTAGTTAGCGCGATGCACAGCTCCGCACAATTGTGTTTAAATATGCTAAATAGTGGTAAAATGTGATTAACAGTGTTTTATATTGCTTAAAATAGGGCAATCATGCCTCAGGTGGTGCTGCAGGGCTGCCTATGTTGGATGCACATAGTACACTCCCTATACATGTTGGAAAACAGGTACTGTCAAGTTAGGCATCCCTTTTATTGTATGTGCGAGTCAGAGAGAGGTGTCATTTCTGGGGTAACTACTGAGTCAGTGTATGTGCTATGTGTTGCCTCTTTGCCAAGGCCAAGGCATACTAGGCACGCCTCCTTCTGCCTACTGGGGCAGGCTCAGGTTGTTCCTCCTCCGAGTCATGCTGTGCCTGTGCAGGCCTTGGCAATGATGGGAGGCTGTGTGGCCCTGCCTCATGCTGTTCCTGTTGTAGCTGTTTTTGCAGGATCATATTGTGTAGCATGGCACATACCATGACAATGTGGGTACATGTAGTTGGTGAGTACTGCAAGGCTCCAACAGATGTGTCCAGGCACCGGAACCGTGACTTGAACATCCCAAACACATGCTCAATAATGTTTCTTGTTTGTGCATGTGCCTCATTATGGAGTTCTTGTTCGGGTGTGTGTGCATTTCTGATGGGTGTCATCAACCATGGCTCCAGTGTGTATCCAGCATCCCTCACTAGGTGACTGTCAGGGATGTCCCTATTGGCAAATCTCTGGTACAGCTGCGTCAGATGCCAGATGTGGGAATCGTGATAGCTTCCAGGGCAGCCAGCACACACATTCATTATTATTCCCTGGGCATCGCACATGACCTGGCAGTTGATGGAGGGGAAGCCCTTGCAATTGATGTAGACCCTACCCCGCTCACCGGGTGGTGCTTTGATGTGTATGTGCGGGCAGTCTATTGCACCCACTACCTCAGGGTATTCTGCTATTTGGTGGAAAAGAAGCATATTGCTAGTCAATGCCTCACGGGAATTGGGAAAATATACGTGGTCACCGACATGTGCTGACATGGCATCCAGGAACTGGTGCAGTACCCTGGATGCTGATGCCTGTGAAACCCCCATCATATCACCAGTTGGTCTCTGGAAGGTACCTGTAGCTAGTATTCGTAGGCCAACACATACCTTGGTATCCACTGGGATGGGTTCCCCTCTGTTGGTTCTGTGTGTGAGGCGTGGCTGGCACAGCTCAACAATTTGCTGCAGGAGGTCTCTGTCCACTCTATAGCGCTCCACTACCTCCAGCTCATGTAGCCCCTGGTAGGTTATCCTGGGTCTGTACACTCTTCTCCTTCTCCTCACTGTGGGTTGCTCAGCAGCATTCACAACATCTCCACCCTCAGCATCTTGCACATGTTGGTTTATGATAGCAATAGCAGCCCCTAACATTTTGTCAGACTTAAGCTTTTTAAGTTTTCAATCTTTGTATACTACAGTGTTGCAGAGTTCTTGGGAAAAAACAGGGTAGACTGCTGTTTGCAGAGTTTAAAGTGCTGGGCTGGGCTAGGCTAGTCTACTGCCTGTGTAACTGGCTGATTCTGATATATTTCACCTGGCAGCTCTGCTAGTTCTCCTTGGTTAACTTCCTACTACTTCTTTTCTTTGCTTTTCCCTTTCTGTTTGCACCCAGGGCAGCGCAGCGCAAACAAGCGCACATGGGCGCACACACGTGCACACGCTGTGTGCCCATTTGCAAGAAATCTCAGATATATCCATGGCGTATGCCTTTGGTTTATTGTTTTCAGCTAGAACAACTGTAGACATGCCTCTTGCAATCCTGAGCAACTCAGGGCAAACACAAGCCACTGTGCTCTAATAAGCTTACAGTCTTTCAGACATACCCCCTCATGATGCCTCCTATCTTCTACGCTACTACTCCCCTACTCCTACACTTACACACTAGGGACATGGCTCATGCCGGGGAAAATTGGGATTCACTATCCTTATCCTCATTTGCATAGGATTGCCTACTAATGCTTGGTTACATCTCTCACACTGAGCTTCTCCCCTTAGCAACCACTACTCAGTGGCCATGTTGTTATAAGCCTGCCATTCACCTGCATGGCAGAACAAGCTTTTTAGTGAAAATGCCCATTTTTGGCTATTTTTCAATTTTTTTTCATTTTATTTAAAGCGCATCACATTTGCGCTACGCTAAAACATCGGCGATCAGGGAAAAAATGGATTTTAAGGATTTACAACATTTGCAAATGTCAATGGCCTTATATTTGGCCATTGGCATGATTCCTCAACTAGACGCATCCTTTATTTGGAGCTGTCATAGCTCCATTTAGCGATTTGCAGAACGGTACTCCATTACCAAGGGAGTAAATTTCTGCAAATAACTCTACTCTTACACGGACAGGTTCATGATTCCTGGATTGCAAATTTACCTCATTTGCATAGCTTTCAGCAGCAAATGAGGTAATTTGCATACCATAACACTGTCCGTGCAAGAGTAGCTTTAGAAGCTCTCATGCACGCCCCTGCCAGCTATTGCTGGATTGCTCGGCAGACATATTGGCTGTCTGCCATCTTACACTATTCTTAGACTCCGTGCAAGCCTTCATAAATCCGGCCCAATGTTCTTTCATATCTCCATTGTTCGCATACATCATAAGAATTAAATTTCATTCGGAGACATGAAATACATTCTGATCGCATCCAATATGTGAACAACTACTGTCTACTTCAAACATATGGCAATTTAAGATGGATATATTTAGTGTGTGCATCACTCACAAACTGGTCTTGTTCAATTCTTTGACACTGTTTGTGTACATACCAATTATGGATGGCCAACTAATTCAAGCAAAAAAACTGCTCAAAAGGGGTCATATACAATAATTAATATGTGCCTCACATCAAAAATATTCAATACTGTACTGATTATTAAAAACCAGATGTTTCAACTCGTGTCTTCAACAAGACACTGTGCAATACGCACAAAGTTTGTCCTATCAATGCAAGCATTGAAGAGCAGATCTATCTTCCTTTAAAATGATGCATACATGCAACTATGATATAAAATTGGAACATATAGGTGCAGGAGCACTTCCATGTAGCACTAATTCTTATAACGAATAAATAAAAACATAGAACCAAGTTCAAACAAAACCTAATATATCTTCAACCCACCTACTGATGCGATAAGTATGGAACAATTTGTCTGGTTGTGTTATACTTTTTAAATGTTTTGTAACCAGTCTGTTTTATGGTCTGATTAAGCAATTTAGTGAAAGCGCTTACTGTATCTGAAGAAATGTGGTTTTCTTTTATGTTTTATGACATTGGTTATTTATTTGTTGTCGAGTTTGTGGACTGCACTCATATTTTTATTTATCATAATTTAGTAATCATATATATATATATATATATATATATATATATATATATATATATATATAGCTAGATAGATATATACACACACATACACACAATGGAAAAAGAATTCTGAATAATAACAGTAATTCTGAGGGCTGTACACTCATGTGAATGCATACAAACTCAAATGTGCGCACACACATAGGCAAGCACATGCTGCACGCACAAAAATAAACTTGTTATATAAAGCTTTCTGTAATAATGCTGTAGTACATCATGATCATATATGCACCTAGTCAACAGATAGGAAGATAGCTATGGTCCTTGGTCTATTACCAGGAGAACCACAGCTGAAGAAATGCACTGCAGTTTTTGAGGCTTTATAGTGAAAGAGAGGTCACCATACTGGACAACATGTAGACTACGACAATTAGGATAACTAGTGGAAAGGAGAGACAGCAAATGATGACAGGCAAAGGGACCAAGATCTCTTTTCACAACAAATTAAGTGAGAGACAGAGGATATGATATAGGCATACAAAACTGTAAGAGGAAAAAGTGCTAAATTATATTTCAAGTGATGACCAGTAAATCACTGGGATATAGTTTTATTTGCATACATGAAATATACATTTCTTAGAGGAGTTTGTGAGCAGATAGAATATATTGTTGGAATGGAGCATATAGGATAAGACAGTCAGTGACTTTTAACAAGGCTATAATTCGTTAAGTAATACTCTGGAGGTAGAAAGGACAGCTGCACTGAGTTACTGTGTCTGAATCCAGGACTACCTTTCTCTCTTCAGACCCCAGTCCAATCTGTCCAGATGGACTCTTCAGATTTTTGGAGGGAAGCAGTGTCAATGTGAGTTCAAGTGCAAGGCTTGTAGGGTCCTCAGTCCACACAAAAGCACATAAATATAAAAGAGATGTTGGCAACAATTCATGCCTTAAAAGTTCTTCACCACTTACGGACTCCAGGTCCTCTTCTAGTGGTCACACTACACTACCATGATGTGTAAAATGAACAAGCAAGGTGGTACAAGGCCATAACCTCTCTGAACCAGGCAGTTAGCTCTACCCATTCTCTGATTCATGCATTCTGTCAGAAAAAAACACAGTGGTAGACAAACTAAGCAGATCCTGGACAGAATCTCAAGAGTGGAAGCTCTGTGGACAGTTCCTCAAGGACTTGGTCGATATGTGGGGAACACCTGAAGTAGATCTGTTCACCTCCTTTCTAAACAAATAAATGAAAAAAAATCAGTTCAAGTCATCCTTGCAGCCATGATTAGAGGACAAACATTTTATTATTCCCATGATTGGGAATGCTTTTGTACGTATTTCCACCCTTTCCAATGATTCCCAAGGTGCTCCTCAAGATTCTGAAAGAATTACCAAAGATCATTGTGGTAAATCTCTTTTGGCCAAGCAAAACTGGTGTTCCCTTTTATGGCAGTTAAACAGGAGCAACTACCACAAGCTTCCACAAACTGGATCTGCTCAAAGAGCATATGGGGTGAATGGTACAACCCTTCTTAGAGCAGTTGCAACTGACATGTTCAGATGATTTTTTTTATGCCTTTAGACACTTGTTCTATAAGGATGTACAGTAGGTATTTAAGAAAGTAGGAAAACCTGCAAATAAAAAAACTCTTTAGGTTTACAAGTAGAATAGGTTTCTTAGGTGGTGCCAGCCAATAATAGAGGTCCTGAAAGTGCATCTTACAGCCATCTCAGCTTGTTTGCCCATAGATCCCCATCGTTCATTTCTTTTTGTGGTTAGTTTATGAAAGGAATGTTGCACGGAGACGCCAATGAAAGGTTGTGTGCACTCTCCTAGGGCATTATCCTTTTCAATGGCATAGTGGAAAGTGGTGGACTCTAAAGCATTCTAGGGGCAACAGCATAATCCTCTGTTCATACTTTCACAAGGCACTACAAACTGAATTCCTTTTCAAGGTTCAGGGCATGCCTTGTTACAATCACTTTCCAGAGTCTCCTGGAGCCATATCCTTCCACCTATCATGTATAGTAGGCTTTAGGAAACTTCTCAAAATGCCACTGAGGCTGTAGGAATAGCAAACACTTACCTGTAACAGTTGATGTTCCAGTTTTGCTTAGTAAACGTATTCATCCACCAGCCCCCACATAGTTTTTAGTTGAGGTAGATTTCAATCACTTTTATTTGGTTATCCTTGGATTTATTTTTTATTTTTTTCTTCTTTTTTTGTTAATGTATTTATTTATTTTTTGTTTGCTTCTTCTTTGTGGACACTCACTTCCTTTGACAGCTGACGGCTTCCCTATTAGGATAAGCTCAGGCAATCAACTGTCACATGAAGAGAAAGAAAGAGAGGAGTATGAGCTTTTGACAGCTGGCCACTACTGGGTTATCTTAGCAGATGACCCAAAATGTCATTGAGACAGTGAGAAATTCAAACATCTTCTGTTACAAGTTGGACTTGCACAACTGTACTTTCTGTTGTTGGAGCTATGCATAGTTGTAAATACTGTAGTGTAAGATATTTCTATGGATATGTCCGATAAGGAATATAATATTTTATGTTTTAACTCTGGCCACATGTCAGATGGCTCATACAGCCCATGCCATGTTGCTAAGTGAATTTGTATACAATGAGAGTGGTCTAAGCACTTTTGGAGAAGGGAAGACTGCTGAGAAAAGCAAGTTTCAATATTCTTTAGTAATATTAGCAACAGGTTGAAGGTAAGAAAGGTAGCTCTTACAGAGTGCATGAATGTGTGCATTTTTATCAAGGTAACCTAATATAGTCTTTTAGATTGTTACCTGGCTCATACATGCACTCTACCTCTTATCTGTTTCCCATGGTATCTGTCATAGCCAGACAATATTTGCCATGGCCTATAGATCATCTGCTGTGTGTAAATGTATTACAATGCTTTATGATGTAAGCTGGTAGTGCTTTTGGGGTGGTACATCCACTGGTGAGTGAGCTCATGTAAGTAGGCATGCCTACTTGTGCAAAACAAATTTTCCTTCCCAAGTGGTCCCTGTGTCTGCATACTGTGTCTGGGTGATCCAAGTACATTCACACTGTTTGTAGGCATGCCCCCATACAGTTACACTGAATATATATATTCTCTATTCTTATATGGGCAGCTGTATATCCATAGGAGAAACTCTGTTGGAATTGAGGCTGCGCTGCAGTTGGAGATAAATGCCATGGTGTGCAGAAGAACCCTGGGGTACTGTTAGTACTGCCTCACTCACACAATCAGCTAAAGAACGTATAAAGGATGTGAAATGCAGGCATGACAATGCTACAGGGTGTAGCCCTCCAGTGTTAACCACTGTGATGGAAGTTCAACATTTCCCATTAACATCACAGGGGCAGTGCATGGACATCCAAAAATGATGCCAAAGTTGGTAACAGAAATGATGACAGCACATACTTTGGGCCACAATGCACATCTTAGTGTCATTGGCAGTCTTGGTTGCTGATGCTCCCTCTACATGGAATAGCAGGCGTGTATTTATGGTGGGGAAAGGGTGCAGCAACCCAAGTGCAATGTGTGACTTTGCACAATCAGCAGATGCCAGTCAGTAGGAAGCACAGTACAGTACAGTACAGTACAGTAAAGGTATTCATTTCAATGCTAGTATGGAGATAAAATACAGTTTTTGCTGTCAAGGCTGAAGCAGTTGCTTCAGAGGTTTGCATGTGGTATAGCATGTAGTAAGTCATTGACTCAGAGGGCAAAGGCACTCCTAGGAAAGCGGTGAGGAGTGCCAGATTTGGGAATGGCAGCCAGAGATGATGCTGGACTTCTTGCAGATAACACCCACATTTTGGTCTCCTGTGTGTCAAAAGAAGCAGCTTAGCATGTGTGCATTGTTTCTGACATAGGCATGACCCCTACGGAACAGATGCATACGTTTATACAATGGCGTCACATCTCCCATGTGGACCCTGCACTTCTGCCCACATCTATGAATTATGACATTGGTTTGCCTGGATTAGCATCTCATAATCCTTAATCTGCATGTTTACCTTCATTTGCATCTCTTTTTTCCATTTTTAACATGCATTGAATATTGTACAATTCAGACATCTGTGCTAATGCATACTTTTTTTTTTTTTGTTAAAGGCCTTCTTACTTTGTACGTTTCTACAACATGCCTCTATACACTATGTAACTTGTTCCTGAATTCTAGCCAATAATACTCATAGCACTTTAATTTCTGGGTAACCCTGGTAAACCTGCATCAAGCTGCTTTGTGTTTAATTTCACTGCACATTCCCCACATCAGAATATTCATTTTCTACTCTGCACTAATCTGTTTCTGGAACTATGGAGTCCTGGTTTAGTAATAATACCTGTCCATAAAATCGTCACTAGTAACAAATTCAATTAATTAGTAGGACATTTCTTGTTATATCTGTTCATTTGAAATGCATATTTTCCTACTGGGATGGCAATAAATACTGATCTATACATTTTTGCCTTGCATTCAATCTATCTTTCTTGTTATTGCCAATTTTGCATCAGCAATATTATATGTCCATTCTGAGCTTAAGCAGTTGACTCTGCTCTCCTTCCACAATTTTGTGAGACTTAGATTAATTTAGAAACTTTCTTAAGACCAAGAATAATGCAGTTATACTTTAATTTTACTGGGGAAAATGACTAATACTGAACATTGCTGTGTATGTTTACACCAGTATGCTGACAATCTGTGTACCTGTGTATGTGTTTGTGAGTGTGTATGCATGTGTGTGTTTGTGCATGTGTGTAAATGTAAGGAAACTTCATACTTTACAGAACGTATTATCAGCAGCATACATTGTTTAATCAATAAATAACTGCAAACTAAAAATGTTGCCAGTGTTCATATAACGTGACAAACCAAATGTGACACTGTTCTGAAAGTTCGATCAGTCTCAGCCTAAGATGGATACAAAGTCTCCTCCAACAGTTTCTATATGAGACAAGCATATGTTGCAACAGCTGAATTTTAAATGACGACTTTTTAATAATCTTGCCCCACAGTAGGAGCCATCACTGTGCGTTTGTGGCAGAGACTATAACGAAAGTCACAAGTTAGTTCACTGCATAATGGTGTGAATCACTTCTTCTCTCTCTCTTTCTGTCTTTCTAATTATACATGCATTGGTGACTTATTCAATCTAATAATTATTTGTTTAGTTTCCTCCTTTCTTCTCCTTTTCCTGTTGGGATTGTCCCCAAAGTAAAAGCTGTTCTTAATAATTTAAACTATTGGAATAAAACTGCTAATGAAATGGAACAGCATGACAAAATACTGCTTGCATATTTTCCGTAGTGATAAATATTTTGTAAGTGCCCAATTGCAAATTAAAGTACATATGCTTTGATGTATATGGCACATATATGCTTGATGGAGAAATGTGTAGCAGCTTTAGTGAAATTAATGTTTTCTGGGGTATCCCTGTTAAGGCGTAACTGTTCTGCATCTCATGATGTCCTACATAGGATCTGAATTGGCCTCTGCTACTTAAAAAAGCTCTTAATGTTGTTTTGTAACAGGAACAGACATGCAGGAAAAACATATTGATAGATCTGGGAAGCCAAAATATCAATACCTCATGAAATCCTGCAGGTGCAGCTTCCAAATAGGAAATGTATTTAATCATGAACACACATACAGCTGAGTATCAGAAATTAAATCAGCTTGATTCCTCTGCATTAAGTGCCCTCCCTTTTTTGGGGGAGACGGGTGGAAGGAATAAACTGTAAGAAAGGATTATTTACTCTGTTCACACAAGTTAAGGTATGTCTGCTCATATATCACAGTGAGTTGTTGACTCATGAGTTAAAAATATTGTCTTTCATTTTAAAATAGTTGACAGCATGTTATATTTTATGCAGAAACTTGTGCCTTTGGGTAGTGATATCCCCTGGTTGACTTCTACTATCCACTCCCACTTCCCATACTTAGTCCTACTACCTCTGTCCCTTCATAAGAACTGCTAACCTAACTTCTCCTTTCCCCATCTTATCTTTCCTGCCTTCCTTCTCCTCACCCATAACATATTCTACCTTTACTATTCTTTTCTTTCAAACTTTTCTCTCATTTCTACACTATTTCCCATCCCTTTGATTTTTCTCCCATCACTTTAATTACAACTCAAATACTACTATAAACTGTCGACTCTCTTATTTACTCACCCTTATCCTCTATTATCTGCTCAACTATACAAATATATCAACAAATTACAGCGTGTTATTCCTTCTTTCTACTCTTAGGCCAACATGTAAATAAGTTATTCTACTTACGTAGTGTTCTGGATGCAAATAAGTTTCTCCCTATATCTTTTCAATATTTTTGTAACTTGCCTTGTAATACTACATATACTGTGTTTTTTATTACTCTGTATAAAACTGTATGTATTTACTGTCATGTGGAGTGTTTCTGTCCAGGCCTCCGCTGAAAATGGACCTTTTGCCCAGATGGATTTTCCCTGTAAACAAATGTTAAATAAAATAAAAATGAATAAATAATTCCAGTAGTCAGTAGTCTAGGCTAAATGTATCTTTGTTGGCACACACAGAATGCAAGTTATTGACCTGTTTTGCAATAACCGATGAGTGGGTGTGATGTATTAAAGATTTACCCATGGTTGGTGTGGTTTGATCACAACTGTGAAGCCTGAGTGATTAAAAAAAGGCATCTGAAGGTAAATGTTCAATATATACACAGCCTCAATTGCATTATTGCTATTATACAGTGATATTATTTTTAGAAAGAAATTACTTAGTTTCCTCAAATAACGTCTTTGTATAATGACGCCATGGTGTTCTTCCACTTTATATTCTTCTGCTTTGTTGATGTACTGCGTGTGCATATGGGACTTATGTTCCCATGTTTACACAGTACATTGCATTTTTTTATTTTTATTTTGAAAACAAAATGTGAAAAATCGGACAGTTTAGAGGCACAAGAGAGACAGGGCAAAAATACATGGAAAATCAGGTACATTTCTTTAGTTTTGCATAACGTACTTGATTTTCCTTGTACTTTCTCTGCCCTCCATGCATACCTCTTGACCTCTTAGCTCACGAAAACTGCAAATACTTAAATAAGGGGGACAAAGGTCCATATTGTAAACATTGCTCTTATAAACTTAGAAAGCTACTAGAATAACAGGATTTATGTATCATATCGGGTATTGATTTCCATAGCATAGCATAGTATATATTAATAGAAGAAAGTCTAGTCAGACTTCAGCAGCCAGACTTTTTCTATTGGTAAATTATTTATTTTACAACTGGCATGCTGGTTGGGCTGACCAATCAGCATGCATGCCTTTACAGACTAACAAGCTACCATTGTATAATATAGCAATAACCCAGGCCTGGATGTGGGTAATGCTGGATTTACCCACGGTTGGTGTGGTTTGGTCACGAGGGCAAAGCCCGAGTGGCCAAACACAGACAACCGTTGGTAAATCCAACATTACCCACACCCAGAAGTGGGTTATTGCTATTATACAATGACATTATTTAAGAAAAAAAAAATACTTTTCTTAAATAATGGCATTGTATAATGCCTCCTTGCTGCCCTTCCACAGCTGTCTGGTATTCTGCGGCAGTTCTGATGTACTGCGCATGCATATGCTTATGCAGTACATCAGAGCTGTGGGCAAAAGCAATGGAGAAAGCAAGATCTCCATTGGTTTTTACAAACCATCTTGCTATGTTAAAGGAGTTTAACATAGCGAGACAGCTTTAAAAAAAGAAACGGGCAATCTCCGTTGCTTTTTTTAAAGCTGTCTCGCTATGCTAAACCCATTTAACATAGCGAGACACCTATAAAAAAAGCAACGGAGATAGGAAGACCTCCGTTACTTTTTTTAAAGCTGTCTCGCTATGTTAAACTTTTTTAACATAGCGAGACAGTGTGTAAAAAGCAACGGAGATCTTGTGTTCTTCATTGCTTTAAAAAAAGAGTTATACTAATGGAAAAAGTCCGGGCGACCAGACCTTTTTCCATTAGTATAACTCTGATTTACAATGTGCACGCTGACCAATCAGCGTGCACATTTTAGAATATTAATGGGGGGGGGGTTTGTTGTATAATTTGCAGTAACTAATGATGTTGACAAGTTAATCCAATAATTTTGTGTGTGGTGTTCTACTATAGTCACATGGCAGCTTATGTTAGCAAGAGGATTCTGTTTTACTGCTTATGTGAGACATGGAATGAGTTTAGATACTAGATTGCCATGCATATTTTAAATGTAAACTTCATGGCAGACTAATTTACTTTATGTCAGGATAAACAAATTTAATTACTACAAAGAGCTGTGAACAGCAAGTGATTGTAACAGAAGAGCCAGTGCCTATGGTTATAGGGGTCATGCATACCTCTTTTTTTTACATATATTTGTCTTTACTCCTAAAGATCCTTTTATATAGCTGAGACAGATCTATTACAAATAACTATGTTTTGTTTAATGACCATGTGATTAAGTGAATCTAATATGTCTAAAACCTTGAAAAGTCATAATTCAAAATAGTGATACTCCCAAGATCATTAACTACACAAAGATTTTTTTTTTCTTTTTGTTTGCATGAGCAATAAAACCTATTGTACCCCATGAACTACAATATTATATATACATGCTAACTCTTAGATTGCACAAATTCAGAGTATAAAGGGAGAAACTGATAAAAAAACTACGAACATAAAACTTATATTTTCCCTCTTCTCCAACTTTAATGTCAATTCAATTAATCAGGCAACCTTCAATGACAATATTTTGAGTGACATTTAACTGGAAGGTGACAAGCAGTAGGCTTCTCATCTGAAGCTTTTAATGTACAGGAATATTATCACTTTGTTATATGAAAGCAGTTCTGGCCAATGACATTAAATCCTAGTGATACTTCCAGTGTTTCTCTAGGATCATCCTAGTTATGTTGCTAGGCATCAAATGCTGGCTGTTCATTTTTACATTATTAATTCTAAAACTATGCTACATACAGGCATTTGAAATATTTAATCATAAAGTAGACATAATGAGGAACACAGCTGCATTGCTGCTTGACTATTGTTTAATGAATCTAAACATATAATGAATATAGTTCATTATAATAGTCATTTACTTTATAATAATGTTCATATTTCTTTAACTTTCTCAACAATCAAGCAGCACAGACAACTGCTTAGGCACGAATAAATGCTGCTGACAGAATGAGTGCAGTCTGAGGGGTTACTTAGACATTACAGATGTTTACAAAACATTACAAAAATAGTTATTGTACATATAATAATGTAAAAATGCAGTTTAAGACATATAACTTATGTTTTAACTGTTTTCCTTAGGGCTGTCACAATCCACACTACTATGGTTTAACAAATATTTAACTGATAGATATTAATATGTTAAGTGGCTCTCCACCCTTTCTCCCTTCCTTCCTGTCAATACTGGCATGCCACAGGGCATCATTGCAGCTCTTTACTCTTCAATATATTCACTAATAATCAATATAAATACTCACAGCAACTTTCCCTCATACAGTATGTCGACAAATCTGCCTTAATATGCACTTCAGATAACCTCATACCTCTTCAGAAAATTACTCAGTAAGCCTTTAACTTTGTTGAAAGTTTGCTACAGGATAATCAGTTTCTACTAAATCCCAAAAAAACTAAATAACTTCTCTTTTTTCCAAAATTCCATTTCCATGAAAAAACAGCTTTGTAATTTATTCCTTAATTAATACCATGATTTATGTTTCTTTACATACAAAACCACTTGTCATGTCAGTCGACAATCTTAAATTTGATTTACAAATCAACAACAGTATCAAGAAAACCCATCAAAAACCAGGTACCCTTCACAGAGTAAAGAAATTCCTTACAAACTCTGCCAAGGTAACTGTAGTTACCACTTACCTCTTACTCTCTCTCTCTCTCCTATATGGAACCCCTATCATAATCAACCTATAGGCCTCAATTAGTTCTAAACTTGAACAATGCTACAATAAAGTTGACAGATTTGCTTGCAAAAACTTTACCAGACCCATCCCTGTTTAGCACTAGAACACTTAACTGGCTCGAACTTCTTCACTGCCTATCTTATACCCATTTAATCTTAACTCACAAAATCATCTATATCCCATTTGCCTGCCCAGCAATTAGCCCCATATTCCAATACTATCTAACAAACTATCTCTTTCAGTCAAATGATAAACAACTGATTACCATCTACATATATTGAAAATTGCAACAAACCAGAAAGTGTTGCTGGGGTCAGTCTCTATTCTGATAATGTAGCTAGAACTTGGAAGACACTTTGCATCTCAATTAGGAGCTTGTCACAACTTCATCCTTTCAAACATTACTAAAAGACTTCCTATCTGCCTCCTGGCTTTGTTCCTGCTCCTTATCTGGGACATAGCTTCTCCTAACATCACCTTCTTGTACCTCCTTTTAAAGCCCTAAATCACTTAACCTTCTTATCTTCTTCTAAATCTTCACTTTATTGTAGTACTTAAAACTACTATACCTATTTCTAATTTAGAACAATCAAATTTCCATTCTATCACTACTTCTCTATTAACTCTTAAACTTGTTTATCCCCTCTAATACCTCACACTAACATATTTCTTAAATTACTCCTACCTGTGTAGTGGTTAGCATTGTTGCATCACAGCAAGAGGTTCTCCCATTCAATTCTCAGCTGGAGAGCTTTCTGTGTGGAGTCTGCATGTCCTCCCCACGGTTGAGTGACATTTAAAGACATGCAGGTAGGTGCATGCATGAATGGGTGTGCCTTCTTTGAAGGTTGGGCAAAGGGGTGGCAACTAGGCACTGTAAAAATCCACTGCCAATCATTAGTGGACCGGAGTTCCACTGTGGTGACCCCTAACCGGGAAAAGCCAAAAGACATTACTTTTACTCCTACCTGTCTTATACACCAACCTTCTATCTGTAAATTCTCAATACAGTGCTGTATATTAGTATTTATGAATATTAATACAAATTGTATTATGCTGACTAATATGCTATGTATATAATGTAACTGCATTGTAATTTGTTATTGTAAATATTGATTGCATTACATTTGTTACCTTGGAGCTCTTCTCCCTGGACTTTCACTGAAAAAGGGCACCTCCGCCCAGTCAGATTTTCCCGATAAACAAATGTCAGTAAATAAATTAATAAATAAATATATAATATAATGCAATGCATGTGACCACTGTAAAGAATAGTTTGTGATGAACAGTTTTCCACTTACACTTTTTTAATAAAATGCATGGTTCTGCAGAAATTAACATTTGTTTGAACTGCATGTATATAACTTGATGTTAACAAAGTGCTCAGGATGCAAGTATTAAAAGTCAGAGTACAAACTTCAAGAGCTGCATGGAAAGGAATGAATTAAGTCAGTCATGATACATTTACTGTACTTTGGAATTCACAGGTAAATAAATGCTTCTTAAGTTAGAACAGTTTGAAAACCATTGTGGCCTAGTCTAGCAGACTGCAGATCCTAAGCAAGAATTACATTGGCCAGTATGCTAATCCACTGGTAATTTGCTCATAAAGAAGCAGTCTTTAAAATGAGGGATTTGTTGAGATTTGAAATTGCACACTACAGTGGCAGGAGAAATATAGGAAGTTCTGGTTATTTTTATCAACCCCCAAGAAATCATTTTTGATAAAATTACTACATGCTGAATTCAGTCCACTGTGTGCTAGTCATGAGCTCTTCGTAATACATTTTTAAAGTTGTTCTTCTTATAAATTAAATGAATATCAAATTTATGAATACATTATGACCTTTACTCCCTCATTCCCACCCCCCTCTGTAGTTCTTTGAAGGTGTAACATTAGAAGGAGTCTAGGGTTAGAGACTCTCTTGACTGTCTATTCACCACGCCAATTTCTCAGATTTCATCACCACAGGGAATTCTAAAAAAAATATTATGTTTACTTTATTCAAGTCTTTTTTATCTACATTTTCACTAGTGGACAATGGTTTAACATTAATTTTATTCTTCTCTTTGCTGTCAGGTAAACTAGTTTGTTTTCATAATCAGGCTTATCGCTGAGTACCTGCTTCTTTCTTCTCTATGATAATCACAATTTGTTTATCAATTTTCTTAAAAATATTACAATACTGACCTTTATGTGGTGAAAAATGAATCTATTATAATAGATTCATTCAAGTTATTCATCTCTTTAATGATTATGTAATGAGAAAAGTAAAGCTCTTATAACAGATTCATTCCATTTACTCTCCTCGTAATAAGATTGGCTGTTATCCTGTTATTAGTACCAGTAGCTATTTCCATCATCTCAAAACCAGTGCAATTAAACTAGGAAGGCAGCTTCTGACGTAATATAGCGTTGGCCTCTAAATTATTGAGAAATGTCCTAATCTTGTCCTTTCAGGACTCTCCCTTGCTGTAAACATTCATAAAAAAATATTTTTGAACCTTAAAGACCAACATTTCCATAACTTCTGTTTAAAAGATTTGAGTTGTTCATTTATAGAAGACTATTCCTTAGATGTCACCTAGCTGTTCTGTTCTTTGAAACTGATAGAAGTACACCTGTTAAAATTATTTTCCTGTTTTGGAAGACCTCTGTTAGCGTCATGTGTGTTCACTTGTGCAATGGCAATATTGTTGCTTTTATTCAGCTGTTGTGATTGTGGTTCACTTATGCCAAATTGATTGTTAGTTCCCTCATACGAATTGAATGCTAACACTTTTTACTTCACTCAGATTAATAATATCCATCACTGTTCTTGTCTTGATTGCAAATGTACAGTGAAAGTTCTTAAAGGAACCTTGCAAGGCTTTCCAGTAAGAATCCCTTTTGCAACTGTAGTCTATTCATTGGAGAAGGTGAAGACATTTGGACAGAGGATAATATACAGCAAAACCAAGAATTAAAATGAAACCTCCCCATATCAGTCATATAATTCGAACAAAACTAATAACCTGAAAAGGAATTTTGGAGTCATATTTTCACAAGGAATATTTTAATCAAAAATCACCTTCCCTCAGCAGTGATAAGGCTTCAGCAAAATAAACATGCATGCAAACCAATCTCTGTTTATACAAAAGAGTCATATGATACAATATCATGTAATAACACTACAAGCAATGCAATTAAAATCTTAAAACATTAACATTATTGCTGACACATTTTAAAGATATATATGAATACATTAAAATTAGCACAAGTTGGTGTCTTACTTTTTTAGAAAACAGTTAACTGAAATATCTTCATTCAGTCCCAGCATCTGGGCTGCATTTAGCCTCATTTTCCAAATTATTTCATGATTTTTATTTGCTTTTCACAGTCCCCTCTCCAATGGCTACTGAAACCCACTTAAGAATAAAAAAAGACAAATTTGTTAAACCTAGAACAAACCTGCATATGTTTACTAAGTGTATTAGTGTTATTCTTGTGCTTGATACTGTAAGTATCTTGGTGAATCCTATCTATACGTTTATACTTGGTTTTGCCCACATAAAGTGTATCACAGGACTGATAGCTTGCGAAAAAAATCACTCCTTTGCTGCCACAATTAAATAAACCCTCTCACTTAATTATTCTTTGAAAACCAGGTACAACTTGGCCATTCTTAATGAACCTACACATTTTGCATGAGCCACATTTCTTAATGCCATTGTGTTTCATATAACCTTCACCTTGTTTGGACCAGTGTTGTTTAGTCTGACCACTTTCCAACCTTCCTTTTATATTGCAGCATATTTAACAATAAAACCTTGTTCTTTGTTTAAAATGTGGATGTATATTTAATTTAGTTATTTTGTTACTAACATGGTTTTAACCTATTGTGGTAAGTTCTTTCAGATAAAACCAATTTTAAAGAGAAACTGGGAGACAGCAATTAATTGTAATTGTATTAACGGTATTATGACATGTAAAAAACACATATCTTCTTGTTGCAAAGCAAAAATAGTTTCCAAAAGATCAAAAGAGAATGTAAAAGGAAGTATAGTTTTACATAAATTAACACAGCTTATTTTCAAAATATATCTATCCTACAAGTGGTTTTGAATCAAGAACAGTAGCAATAGTTGGCATGACAACCCAAACCCCTTGTAAACTAGGAAAAAAGGGGATGATGATGATAACCTATCCTACAACTGAAAGGATTATGGCTTTTAATATCCAATCATAAACCCGGAAGGAACAAAAGGGAAGTAGTAATCCTGATTAATAGAGTATTCAGGACTGTAATGGAAGATTTCAAAATCACTGTTAAGGAGAGATAACTTATCTGGGAAAAGAGCATCTTCAGACAGTTGGGGAAGACTGGAGGCTTATTTGCCCCTATTTGGGATGAGCAAGCATTTTTCTGGAAGTTTTTTAAGGAGTCAGATGTATTAGGACATTCCAAGAAAACGTAACTGATAGGAGACGACACTACTGTTGCCTTAAACATGAATTTCATACAAAGAAAATCACAGTTTAATAAAGGTCTTTGATAAGGACAGATGAATTGGTATATGGACACCTTGGCAGATCATCAGTACATCTTTTCATGCCACTTAGGCATCATGCTGGACTGACATTGTCTTATGAAGACACTCCTTGAAATCAGAAAAGGATTTGACTCTTTGGAGTAGGTCAAACCAAAGACAGCGGGATGATACAGCTGTTATTTCAATCAATGTGGGAAATCAAAAGAAACTGAACATTTAGATAGTAGGGAAAAGATTGGAACAAGTTAAAAGCTTCAAATATCTGGGAGTGGTGACTGAGGAGAAGGGACGTCTGAATTAGAAGGTCAAAACTAGAATCAGGGGATGCAGACAACTGGCATAGAGTGTCATGGGTAGTATATGATAGAAGAATGCCAACAAAACTGAAAAGTAAAATGTACAAAACAGCAGTGTGACCAATGGTACCGCATGGCACATAAGTCTGGGCAGTGAAGGCAGAGCAGCTGAATAATCTAGATGTGATGGAGATGAAATGCCTAAGACTGGTAGTAGGAGGCACACTGTGGGACAGATGAAGAAATAAGCACATCAGAACACAAGCTCAAATAGCACCAATTGCAGAGATGGTCAAAGAGAACAGATTGTGGAGGTTCAGTCATATGTGCAGAGAAGCAGAAAACAATATGATGAATAAGATTTGTAACAGAGAGGAAGAAGGCAAGAGGAAATGAGGGTGCACAGCAAAGAGATTGATGGATTGTGTGAGAGAAGTCCTGCTGCAGTCAGCCATGACTGTTGAAGAATGTAAGATAGTGGCATTGAGTTAAGATAAATGATTACAGTTGATGGCAACATTTCAAACCCATGGAAAAAATGAGTAAAAGGTATTCATGAGTGGGTCTTCACTTTTTCATATGGAAAGAGGTGTGATTTGTAGAAAGATTTTTATCCTGGTTATAAGCTATCTATTGCTCTCCATCCTGTGAATTAGTCATAAATAATTCATTTTTAAGGACATTCCAGTACAGTGGGACTTCTGTCTCCATGTCCATTTATTATGATAACAGAGAAATTGGCACTGAAAGTCCATTCTTGATAAGAGACTTGTAAGATAATGGAAAGACATAACTATTTTAGATTATTACCTGGTGATTGTATTTTAATTGCAGAAAATGTGTACATAGAAAAGACCTTTCAAGAACCCCTCAAATATTTGCAAAGTTTTAGGCATTTTCAGGTCTCTGTTGTTATTGCAGTCTAATAGTTTTGATACATATAAGATTAAGAGTTGGTGGGGGTTTATGTGGGCAATTCAAGAAGTGATCTTTCCCAGATATGTGAACATTGATGCATGCATTTAATTTCAGGCTCAGTAGAAATGTAATAGATCGTAGATCTTAGAGCAAGAATCCATGTCTTATTAGAGAAGGAAGTGGACAAAGTAATTTCTTTTTCTGGATCTACTGACATAATAAGAGTACTAGAGGCTCTAATACAAACTACGTTCTGCATATTCCATTTTATTGTGATGAACCCATATTTAGAAAAATGTAAAAAGAAATGAGGAATACATACAACAAAGCTACAGATCTAGCTTAGCAATATCTAGACTGCAAGTACCTATCAAAGTAGGTGGATGGGTTTACCAGATTTCCAACCCTCATTTAATGAAAAAAAAAATAGATCTGATGTTATCTGTTTTCATGTGATTCTACACATGGGTTGTCAGATTCGATCAGATCCGATCCCGGCACCAACTCCTAAACTTCATGCATCTAGTGTTCTGAATCCCCCCACCCATAATTTCATGCACTCTACTTTAGTTCCTCAAATCTCATTTGCCATCTAAGCATCAGATGCGTTTTTGTATGAGTATGAGGGCTCATTATTCGGAAGAATTATCTTTTTATATATTTTGCAATCTTGCAGACCTCCTCTGCTGCCAAGAGACTTGTCTCTCCAGAGTCCTTCTTGTTGTTCTTTTGGACTAGGTTGTAATATAAAAAAAAAAAAAAAAAAAAAAAGGATTCTTAGTTTAGTACAGAGTTTAGGGTTAGGCTTTAGCACAATGTTTGTTCTTCATCATTTGATAGCTTTTTATTCCTTGTAGGTAGGTAGTTTTCTTCTGTGTGTTTTTTTTTTTTTGTTCTTGTATTCAATTACTTAAGATCTTCATTGTGTTTTTCTGGCAAGATGTCGCATGGTCATGGGTTTAAGAAGTGTGATGAGGGCGGGCCCAAAATTCCCCCTAAACATTCACATTCTATATGTGTCTACTGTTTGGCCACTGCCTATCTCAATACTGATTATGATACCTGTGCCTCTTTTGGCACTAGGACCCTTCAAGCTTGAAAGGAAAAACTAATAGTCAAAGGTCTTTTCCCTCCTCAGACAGGGTCCTCCCTTCCTGCTCCATCATTGTCATCCTCTGCTGCCTGTTCTTCAGCCAAGAGGAAGGACAAATCCAAAAGAAAGGAAAAAGACAAAACAAGGGAGTCCAGTGAGAAAGAGAGGTTATAGAAGGAGAAGAAAGAAAAATAAAAATAAATAGAAAAAGAAGTTAGAGAAATACAGGAAGAGGTTTCCGGATCCCATTGTCTTGGCTGGTCCAGATCCCAAAGTTGCAAGGAAGTCAGATCTGTCTGTACCTCAGACTCAACCTTCCTCTTGTCAGCTCCAGTTTCACTTGAACCAAATAGTTTGAGGTTGCATTCTCTGATTCTACAGGAGAAGGGATTTTGAAGACCACCTGAAGTGACTTCTTCAGTTGAGGGATGCAGAAGCCTTATTGAGCAGGATGTTGACAGAATGATGAGTAATTTCTTGAAAACAGAAATTCAGCTTGGGATTTTCATCATACGATCACCTCATATTGCACAGTGTACTGGTCCAACAACCCCTCCTCTGCTATCTCCAGTACTGGTCTCTCCATCAGATCTGGCTATTCTTGATTTGTCCTTTCCTGCTGCACTTTTGTCAAAGCCTATAGTTCTTGCCACTTTGTCTAAATTCATCCTTGTTTCTATGAACTCTGAGACATTTGAATCAGGAAGAGTCTCAGAGGTGAAGAATCATTGCTGGGACTCTAGGGGATGAGTCAACCCTAAAGCTGTTAGAGCCATCCATCTCCTCAAGATTCGGCCCTTGACAGACTGGATCCAAAATCAACCTTGGTGCCAAGGACATTTGGTGGCGAGGAGTTCGCTTCTATTTTGGGCAGGAGGAGATCTCCCTTGAGGCTGATGGTGGCTTCATCTTTTGAAGCCTTTGAGAGGGTTTTGCCTCTGCCAAGGGAAAATGTCTTACTAATCAGCTTGGTTCCACCCCAAGCCAGCCTCAAGAATATTTTGGTTCTTCTTCCTTTTGTTCAGGAACAATTGGCACCACAGGCTTCTGAGATGCCTCACTGCATGAGTTACCAGTCTGAATCCGAACTGTCTGACTATCCACCAGTTCAGGTTCATAGGAAACAGACAAGCAAACAGAACCACATAGACTCAGCACCGGAGTCATTGACAAAAGATGCAGATTTGGATGAAGGTGAAGGTTCCCCATGATCTCTCTCAGAAGACATCACCTTTGGTGAGATCCTTGAATTAATGAAACAACAAGGAGAATGGTCTACAGATAACTGTTCACTGGATGCAACCGTGTTCTTGGAAGCTTTTGTTTCTGGCTGAATTTTATCCTGGATATTAACAAGTATTGATCTTCTGACTGACCTTATGATCCAGCGGGCTTGGAAACAACCTGATGTGGTTTAACCAATGCCGCAGATGCTAGATAGGATCCTGGCAGCACCCAACAACAGGAAGCATTGGAGGAGAAGGCCACCAATATATGCTATGGTGGTAGTGGTGGCCATTAAAAATGAATTATTGGAAGAACGTTCCTTTGTCCACCTTCCTAACAGGGAATATATGGTAATGTACAGGTTAAGGAAATAGACATACACTTCACATTTTTTGAGCCTAAGGTAAGGGACACTCTCTTCAGGAGTCAACAGGATGTTAAAACCCTCTCTGAAGAATTCATTTTCTCACCCCTCAAAGGACCTTTTCTTGGAATCAGAGGGTCAACAAAAAGATGTGATTCCACAAAATTCAGGATTATTATCACGACACACCTAAGGACAGACAACCTAATGGCAGAGGAGGAGGTAACTTTAATGGACATCTTCTAAGAGGCAGACTACAAAATCAATGCTTTCATGATAGCTTTTTTGGAAAAGCTCTACCAGCACTACTGAAGGGTTGCTCAACTGCTGCACTCAGGAGGCAGTCAGGGGGGTACTTATCCATGCACATCTAAGCCTGACAAAACATAACAACAGATTCCTGGATGCTAAAATAATTTCCAGAAGCTACTTAATTTACTTTCCATTTTAGTTTTCCTCAGTAAGGAAGAAGAATGCTCCTAGTCTTCCACCTAGTCAAAGGGAACTTACAGCAGCAGAAATTTCAAGCTACTAGAAAAGAAAGTCATCCAAACAGTCCCTGAAGACCAATTAGAGTCTTAGAATCTATTCAC
The DNA here is from genome assembly GCF_019279795.1 of Protopterus annectens. Lineage (NCBI taxonomy): Eukaryota > Metazoa > Chordata > Ceratodontiformes > Protopteridae > Protopterus > Protopterus annectens. The sequence continues at coordinate 532,919,138 of NC_056739.1, forward strand.
AGTTCTTTTTAGTACACAAGAAGACTGGGAGCATTTAAACCAATCTGTAAAACAGACAAAATTCTGTATGGTCACAATTTAGTCCATATTGAGGAAGGACAATTGGATGTGCTCAATAGATCTCCAAGATGTATGTTATAATATAAAGACAGAGAAACATTCCAGGAGATTTCTCCATTCCTAGCAGGGAGCCAGTCATTACCAGTTCAGGGTGTTACCCTTTGGTGTTACCACAACCACTAGTAGTGGTTGTAGCTTGCCTGTATCTGCAGGGGATTCATGTTTTGCCATACCTTGATGAACAGCTTTTTTATAACTACCCCCAAGCATCTTCTGTTACACCAGCTTGACCTTCTGCTCCACCTAATGCAAAACCTAAGAATCACAATAAATTTAACCAAAAGTTACATGGGCCCATCACAACAAATAGAATTCATTGGATGCCACATGGACTTGATGTTACAAATTGCTAAACTGCTCCAATCTAGAGTATTCTCCCTATGTCTGATAGCCACACAGATACATCAACATTCTTCACCCTCAGCAAGGTTAATTCTCTGAATGTTAGTCCTAAAGGCCTCCATAATTTTATTAGTCCAACTATGCGGGTTCTTCATGAGGCACTCCACTGGACTCTTTCTGTACAGTGATATGAAAATGTTCATCCATTACATACCAAAATTTGCATTACTCAGATATGTAGAGATCATGTTTGCTGGTGGATAACATCTCCATCAGTAATGAAAGGTCATTCCTTTCACATGGATCTGCCTTTGATTGTCATAACCCCAGATGCCTCCCTTCTAGGGTGGAGGGGGGCATTTCAATGGGAGAATGGTCCAAGGTTCTGGGTCACATCTAGAGGCCAATCTTCACATCAATGCCTTGGAGATGAGAGCAGTCTTCCTAGCATTGCCAGCCTTTCAGCACATTTTCCAGAAAGGTGTGTTATTCATACAGATGGACAACATGACAATAGTGTGGTACATCAACAACAAGGAGGTGCTCACTCTACCCTCGTTGTCAGGAGGCCATGAAAGTATGACAATGGGTACTGTCTTTACACCAATTTCTGGTTGCAATACACATTCCAGGAATGTCCACTGTGTTAGCAGATAAACTGGGAAAACTATTCTGAACACAAATGAGTGGCCCCTCAATCCAACAGTGGCAGTTTTGAACTTCCTTTCCTGTGGACAACCCTCTGAGACCATTTGCATCATACCTGAGCAACTGCAGCAGTTACTTCACCCTGATCCCTCCACAGGGATAACCACCAGGGATGCTGCCGTCCACAATTGCCCTCTGGGTCTCCTTTAAGCATCTTCTCCATTACTCTTAAAGAACAAATTCATCCAGAAAGCAAGAAGGTGCAAGGCAAGATTGAGAGATCCTCATTGCTCCCTTCTGGCCCTGATAAACATGGTTCCATTTCCTATGGCTTCTGTAGGTTCATAAGTGTTTACTATGCCACAAGGGCCTTTTAAGCCAAGCCATGCATCCTAAATCATTGACAAATTCTGATACCCTTGATAAGCGTAAGTATGGGCCCGGGAGATGAACCAGTTACAGGTTACCTGTCTGCATTAGAGACATAAGTGCCAAACCAGGAATGAATTTCTGGTTTCGCATCCAATTGTCCAAGTTGCACTAGAACTGGGTTAGAGAGGATCTCTGTTTCACATGGATGTTCCATAGACAGGGTAGTCTGGGATACATACCTATCTCTCCAGCAATCCTATTTTTATCACAGGCAAGGTTTAAGTATTTAGAATAGGTAATTCTGGTACTGTTGTTTTGTGGATATGCAGGAGGTCCAACAGAGTGGGGTCTGACAATGCCCTGTATGCAGGCATAGATCTCCTCCTAAAAACCTGTAGGAGACAGAATACTGAGGTAGGGCCATGAGGTGGTCTGCATAGGACATATTACTTAGTCCCTGTATTCTTTTAGTGAGGAACCTCTGTGGACATTCCAGTTGTTGGATATGCCTGGTTAGGTACATACCAAAGGGGGCATTGTACTCAATGATAGGTCTGATGAATGCCAAATACAGTGGAACAATGACTTCCTTGAACTTAGATGCCATACCTTTGTTTATAAGTTGTGCAACTCACCACTGTAAACACGTGATGATCAAAGACTAGACTACTATCTATGTGTGTCCCTAAGTCCCTGACTATTGGTTCAACGCTAAGGGGTGCATTGTCAATATGATAGTAACCAGGGATGGATGACTTCCCAAAAGATACTGTTATGCATTTCTTGGCATTTAGTTTTAGTCCATGGCTCTGACACCAGTTGTTTGTCTGTGTCAGCCCCTCCTGGAGAACATTTGTGTCAGTGTGAGATTCAATGACAGCTCCTAATTTGCAACCATCTGCAAATTTAGTCAGCCAGAGACCACTGATCTTGGCCTTGACTTCTGAGAAGTAAATGCCAAAAAGGAAAGGTCCAAGGACTGATCCCTGACGCACTCCACTTGTGACTGGCCTCTTTGCAGAGGTGGACTCTCCAATTCTAACTTCTTGGGTCTTGTCTGTGAGCCAGTTGGCTATCCACCGGGTGACATACGAGTTTGTTCCTAACCACTTGAGTTTGTCGACAATGCCTGAATGGGTATTGTGTCAAATGCCTTGGCCAGGTCAAGGTAGGGAGTGTGAACAATTTTGCCCTCATCCATTGCTTTGGTGACCTTCTCAAAGAAGTCTACCAGCTTGAGTAGGCATGATCTGCTCTTGACAAAACCAAACTGAGTTGGGTCCAGTGTCTGGAGGTTTACTATATCTCTATTGATTTTTTCCATGGATTTGCATACAAGACTAGTGAGACTTATGGGTCTGTAGTTTTCAGAGTCTGTAGATGGCCCACCTTTTGTGCAGAGTGATGACTGTTACCTTTCTCTAGTCATGAGGCACAAAGCCTGTTTGAAGGCTACAGTTAAATAGTAATTCCAGAGGCCCTGATAGGTCATGTTTCATGCTATTTAAAAGGCATCCTGGAATACTGTCTGAGCCCATTAATGCAGTGTTCTTGGTCTTAGAGAGCCCATTAAGGGCCTGTTGCCTAGTGATAGTAGGGTGAGTTATATCTTATGATCCTGAGGGAAGGTTGAGGGGGAGAGAGGAATAAAGTTGGAGCTGAATTTATCAGCCAGGAGGTTTGCTATATCTTCTGTATCAGTGTAGGTGGCTCCATTTACACTGAGCTCTGTACACAACTGTGTATTGCCTTTGAAGTTGCAAACATAGGTAAAGAGTGCTTTGTGGTTGTCCTTGGCCTGGCAGGCCAAACTAACCTCAAAATTGGCTTTGGTAGACTTTATTTGTCCTCTGAGCTGTTTGTTTAGTTTGATGAAAGTGCTTTTATTCTGCTGGGTTCTACACCCCCTAATTTTTGACATGATTTTCTTCCTCCTGTTATACATCTGATTGATTTTGTGATTCCACCAGGGTGGCTTGTTTTTTGAGTTAGTTCTGTACTTCTTTCTGGTGGGTACAGCTTCCTCTATGGAGCTATTAACATGCTTGCACAGGGTTTCTGTGAACAGTTCTGCATAGGCAGAAGTGTTCTCAGGGTTTATAGGGACTTGAAAATTTGCCATGTTCTCACTTAATAGCAGGAAGTTAGCCTTAGAATACTTCCTGAATATTCTTGGTTGAGCTGGGAATTCAGGTTTTATTTTTACTTCAAAGGAGACCATTTTGTGGTCTGACCTTACCAGGGAAGGCATTACAGTAGGGGGTGTGCAGCACTCTCCCATATTAGTGAGGAACAATCCAGTATGGTTGCACCCCAGGTGGGTGTATTGTCGATCTGGTCCAGGGAGTTTGTGTTTACAAAATCCAGGAATCTCTGTGCATGTAAGTTTGATGTTGTATGGGATTCCCAGTTAATAGTGGGGTAATTGAAGTCACCCATGAATATGGTATTGGGTTGGATGGTTAGTGTTTCTAATAAGTTTAAATACATGGTGTGGGTTTCCTGGGTCATAGAGAGGAAGTAGTACATTCCCCCATGGATGTTGGATCAGTATCAAAATCTCTTGCCTCACCCAACTAGATTTCCTCCTCCTGACCAGAAATCCTTGAAACTAACCACTTAGTTCCTCCAGTTCTGACTTTAGCCAGAAATGCAAGACTTTCAGCCTCCCCAAAGCACTCCACTAAAAAGGTTTATCATAGCAAGCAAACAATGTTTGCATCTAGGCTATACCAAAAGCATTATATCATTTTTCTGCTCCCATCTCTTTCATACTGGATTTTTTTTCTCTGAGCTCTTCTGTAGTGGTTCCAGTTTCTCTGGTATTAAAGTGCAAATGGCTGCAATTTCAAATTTTCACATAGGTTAGAATGGCACCTCTGTAGCAGCTCTAAAAGACTCTAAAGGCTTTTTGAAAGGAAAGTTTCTTCTACAGCCTCCTATCAGACACCTATTCCTTCCAAGTGATATTACTATTTTGACCCAAGATTTAACTCAGCCTACTATGTAGCAGCTTCAGCAGATTTGAAGTTTCTCTCTTGGAAGACACTTTTTCTCGTGGCTGGTCAGATGAATTTCAGAATTACAGGCCCTTTCTTGCAAACCCCCTTACCGGATTTTCCACATAGACTGAGGTGCATTAAGGACTAATGCATGTTTTCTTCCTAACGGGCATCTGAAGCAAATTTAAACCAGCCCATTAAAATATCAGTGTTTTCCCCAGAATCTCCAAAAGAGGTGAATATATTCTGCATACATTGTATGTTTATTGCCAACTCAGATTTTACCTTCAGGAAATTTGACATTGTTCATTGCCTCTTCTAAATCTAAACTGGCAAAGAAGTTTCAAAGGTTACTCTTTCAAGATGGTTACCAAATTGTATTTACATTGTATACACTAAGCAGGGCCTATCTCTACAATCAAAGTCGAAAGCTCATTCTACAAGAGCAATAGCCACTTCAACAACTTCTATGAAAAGGCTTCCCATTGATGATATTTGTGCTGCACCAACTTGGTCAGCAGTTCACACTTTTGTGTCTCATTATTAGTTTTATGTACAGGCCAGATCACATTCCTCCTTTGGTTCCACCATTCTCATGAATGTCTTTCCTTGATACCCCCAGGTAGAAACAGCTTGGGAATCTACCCCATGCATTGAAACAGATGAAAAAAGACAACATTGAATAAGAAAGTTATATACTCTCCATAATGATAGAGCCATGTTGTCTGATTTTCATCCGGTTCAACCTCCCTCCCACCCCCTTCCAAACTGTCATCACTTGCCTTCTGGTGACTAAATCTACCCTGTTACCATTGCTGGTATTCTTCTTCTTTTTCCATATGTCTCGGTGTCTCATCAATATATCTGGCAAGCCTAGTCACTTCAAAAAATGCACGTTCTGTGGGCATAAGTTTTCAAATTTCAATGCCCGCCAGGAGTGTGTTTATTGTATGGGATTGACCCATATTGGAGTAGAATGTGTTTAACCACTGGGCTTTGGTTAAGCTTCATAACAAGTTGTTGCTTAAAGATTTGCTGTCTTCTACATCTTCTGCTTTTACATCTGGAGCTCCATCTTATTCCAAAATGCCTTCTGAGAAGACTAAGGAGGAATTCATTAACAAAAGGTAATAATTCTAGGAAACAATCACTTGATCATTCACCTTCATCTGTTTTGGGTACCCCTCTTACCAAAAATTTCTCCAAGCCCTTGCAACCATCTGGTTCATCAGATTGACAAGGTCAAAATCCAAATCACGGGTCAACTGCACTTTCAGTTTCACACCAGAGCTGATATCCTCTAGGATCCTTTCCCCTTTCTTACAGGAGAACCCTTGAAGGACTACCAGGCCAGACACTACCTCATCATCCCTCAGGTCATTTAAGAGCCTAACTGAAACAAACGTGGACAGGATGATGAGAAAGATTCTCCAATCCCAGTTTCAGTTGGGAGTTTTACCAATGCCATCTCCCATCAGACCTATGAGTCTGCCACCAGCCCAGTCTCAACTGAGACTCTGATCCTTCCTTCAGTTTCAGAGCCATCGGACCTGAGAGTTCCAAGTTTGTCTGCACTGGATCTGAAGGCCTGTCTGTCATTGACTCTGACTGCATCTTTGATCCAGTCAGCTTTGACTCTGTTGGAGCCGGAGGGATATTGCGGCCACAGTGTGTGTACCAGATCCAGGGGGCGGGTTCAACATAGATGCTTTTGTAGCTTCCCTTCCTCTCAAAGCCTTAGCCTTGAGCAGTTCAGCTCTGGCAACTGCTTCAAAAAAGGATCATGGTGATTCTCTGAGCCGTCCTGGGTAGTTGTCTTCAGCTCCAACTAGGGTGGCCATTGCTTCTCCCATGTCTTCTGCCTTCAAGGTAGTGGAGTGAATGTTTTCCACCATCGTGGGCAAGACATACTTAACTCCCTTGGGTCCAACCCCTCAGCAGCTGTCTGTCTTGGTCTCTGAGTCTCTACATCTTGTCCCACTGGGGCAGACAACCAGTACAAGCCTGGAGACAGACCTCATCCAGGACTCTAATTACACTTACATGTCCTCTCTGGAGTATACCACCAGAGATCTCTATCAGAAGCGGACGTACAAACGAAGCACTGAGATTCCCCACAAGAATCCTTAATAGAAGACACAGATTTTGATGAAGGAAGGGTCCCCCAGATCAGCCCTTGAGGACTTTTTTTTCAGTAAATACTTACATCTTTGAAACAGAAAGGTGGTTGGTCTTCTGAACCCCCTTCTCAGGAGGAGTTCGTGTTTCTCAAGGTTTTTGGAGCCAGGTCACCTACGTCCTGTGTAGTCCCCTCGGTGGATGAGATGCTGGACTTCATTTCCCACAAAGCTTGGAAGGATCCAGTTGTCACAAAGCCAGTCCCAAAATGGACTGCTAAGTACCTGTTTTTTGTATTATGGATAGAGGCTTAAATCATACATTTCAGTTTAGAGTGTTAGATGTCAGTTATAAACAAAAGAGGGGGGTGATATAAACCAACTCCTAGATTTATGTGAATATGAATGGACTATACATCTTAATGCTGATCGAAATCTTGGTCTCAACACATCTGAAATTAAAACAAATGAATCTGAAATGACTATGAACAACTAGTGGATATTGCTTTAAGATGTTTTCTGATGTTAATTGTATGTATATTCTTATTGGCTGTCTCACAGAAGGGGGTTATATTTAAACATGGTGTTATTAGTTGTTTTATAAACACACTGATGTAGAGCTGTTGCTTGAAAGCTTTGTGGATTTGGAATAAACTGTGGAGATTTTTATCTTGCTCTGTGTGTCTGTCTTTTTTAGAGTTTCTTTGCAAGTACCTGGTTTTGCCCTGGGATAGAACCCATTAGAGCAATGGACTCCCAGTAGATGCATTGGTGGTAAAAATGGCCTCCAAAAGTACTTGCTGAACAGAGTTCTACTATCCATCTCCCAAGTAGAGAGTCTGGCATTGGACAGGATTGGGAAGCATGTTTAAACATCAGTGACCTTTACTCTCAGGTCACTGAACTATTTAGCACACATCAGAAGATTTCAGAGGGACTTGATCAAGGAGTTTTCCAATGCCTTCTCAGGGTCCATGTCTGTGGAGAACAAGAAAACCATTTCTTTGCAAAGGCTATCCTACAGTCTCTATGGAATGCCCCTATGAGGCTGATTTCCCACACCTCAGTGGGAGTGTTGAGAGGAGTGGGTTCAGGAATTACTATGAGATGGCACACCTGGATGCACCTCTGTGATTTTGCAGTACCTTTTGAGTCATCATTCATCAATGCATCTTTTGCTGAATTCACTTTATTCAGCATCAAGTTGAAAGAAATCCTATCTAGGAGTGAGCAAGATGGGAAGACATTACCTGCTGTGGGGATACACTTTTCTACCCCTCAAAGGACCTTTACCCAAAACCAGAGAGGTGGTAGGATGATGTTGTTTCACTAGGAATCCTATGGGGAAAGGCCCCTTCCCCAGCAGAGGGGAGAACTCCAATTGTAGACATCACCCTCATGACACAGAAGGCCCTTAAAAACCAGGGCTTCAGAGGTCCTTTCTCTGATAAGTTGTACCAGTGGTCCTGAAAGGTTGTTTGACTGCTGCACTGCAGATGCAGTTGGAGGGTACTTATCCTTGGACCCAGAAACCTAAGCAACCATCACCAAAGATAAGTGGGTGGAGAAGGTTATATTCAGAGGTTATTACATATTCTTTTTCCTTCAGCCCCCAAATCATTCTACAAAAATTCTTGACATTCCACCCAGTCAGAGGAAAGCAGGAGTTACAGAAATAGAAAAACTGCTGGTGAAAAGAGTCATCCAAATGGTCCCCCCAAGACCAACAAGGATTCAGAACTTATTCAAAGTTCTTTTTTTATGGCAAATAAAAATGGGACATGAGACCTATCTTGGATCTCAGCAATTTGAACCAGTATGCCAAACACTCGAACTTCCAAATGATCATGATTCAGTCCTTTATACTACTATTGTGCAAGGATGACTGGATGTACTCCATAGATCTCCAAGATGCATACTATCTCATCAGAATATACATCGGTCCAGGAGATTTCTACACTTCTGGCTTGGAGCCAGTCATTACCAGTTCAGAGACCTGCCCTTTGACATCACCACAGCCCCCAGGGTGTTCACCAAGTGTATGGCAGTGGTGACAGCTTACATGAGACTGCTGGAATTCTGGGTGTTTCCATATCTCAATGGCTGGCTTCTCTCAGCTCCCACCAGTTCTCTACTTATTCAAGCCAAAGATTAATTGGTCCAACTATATCTTCAATTGGGCATCACAGTGAACTACTCCAAGTCTCAACTATTCCCCATTCAAGTACTTTAGTTTATTGGTGCTTGTCTGGATATGGTGACACAAATCCCAAGCTTATTGCAGAAAAGAATAAACACATTATGGACTCAATCATCCCACATCCTCTGTCTTCCTTTCCTGCCATCAAGATTGGCATTACAACTCCTTGGATCTATGTCAGTATCCATAACTCCAGTGCCACTAACATGGTATCATATGAAGGTACTGCAATAGATGCTTTCAGTGCAATGGGCAATAACATAACATCCACTTTCTATACCTATATGGATTACAAAGACTTGCAGGGAACACATAGCCTGGTGGATCACTACAGAAGAAGTTTCTTAGGGCTGCCCTTTTATTCTTCTGCTACCCACAACCACAGTGACTATGGATACCTCCCAGCTACAGTGGCAGGCATTAATTGGGAAGGAATGTCCAAGGCACTTGGTCTCAATTATTAGTTTAATATTTACAACAATGTCCTGGAAATGAGACCAGTCCTATTAGCATTGCAGATGTTTCAAGATGCTCTCCCTCAAGGGATAATTGCCATTCAGGCAGACAAAATGTAGGTAGTCTGGTACATCAACAAGCAGGGGAAAACCAGATCCTACCCCCTATGTCAAGAGGTTCTGAGGGTTAGGTAGTGGGTGATCTCTTCCGACCATTTTCTTTTGGCAATGCTTTCTGTGGCCTCATCTAGTACAACCCCTTGGGTGTTGAATCCAACCCAGGATGTCCTCTCTTATCTATCAGGGATGACTTATCTGGACCTTTTGGCCCTCATATTGACAGTATGGTTTCTCCACTTTCAGTGATGGCTAAACAGCCCAGGTTTTTATGACCATTTCAAAACATCCTCATATTTTCTCAGAAAGATTCTACTAGGGAGGTAAAAATAGAAAATATTCTCTCTTTTGTGCTGTCAAGAGGCAATTAAACCCCTTTTGGCACCTACTCCATCTGTCTTAGACTTCCTTGCTTCCATTTTCAATAGTGGCGCTAGTTATTCTACCATAAAGATTCAACTTGCAGCCATCTCCAATTTTAATGAAGGAGATTATTGTTTGTCCTTGGCATCATCTAGATTATGCAAAGCCATTGCCAAAGGCATTGTTTTACTTCAATCCCCTATTAAGGATCCTACTCCTTCAAGAAATTTAACAGTACTTCTTCAAGCCTTAACTCAACCTCCCTTTGAGCCAGCCATCAAGGTGGACTTAAACTTTTTGTCTTGGAAAACTGTTTTTCTGGTTGCAGTCACAGGTATCAGAACTCCAGGCTCTCTCTTCTAAGCCACCTTACCTCTGCATACTAATCCTTCCTTTGTATCTAAGGTGGCTTCAGAAATAGCTGTAAATCAGTGCATCGACCTTCCTGTTTTCTTTACAATTTTTTTTAAAACAAAGGAGAGTACATGCAACACCTTTTGGGTGCTCAAAGACATCTGAGATTTTATCTCCACAGAACAAAGCATTTCATAAAATCAGACCAACTATTTTTGTTTTCCAAAGTCAACCTGAGTAAATCAGTTTCAAAGGTGACTTTTGCCAGATGGCTATCTCATTGCATTTATTTTGTCTATAATAAGAAGAGATTGACACTTCCAAAACCTCCTAAAGCTCACTCAGGTAGATCTGTGGCCACATCCTCTGCTTTCTGGTCCAGAGATTCCATAGATGATATTTGTGCAACTGCCACTTGGTCTAACACTCATACCTTGACTGCTCACTACAAACTGGACATTCTGTCTAAAAATAGGCAACATTTGGATCTGCTGTAGTCTAGAATATCTTTCCTTGAGGACCACCTTCAGGTTTCTCTAGCTGGGGGACTCAGCCACATGTGTTTGCTGAGGTAGTGTTCTTGGTTGAGGAATGGAGAAAAAAGAGAACATCAGATATAAAAAGTATGTGCTGACCATAATGATGCATCTGTGTGGTCTGTTTTCATTCTTCCATAGCCTCCCATCCTCTAATCCCCTTCTTAATTGGAAACTTTTATTCCCTGGTCTCCTAGTTCAACCTGAGGTTTTTAGATGGTCAGCAGGTGCCCTATACTGACTGTCTAAAAAAAACTCCAGCTATACTCTGTGGCATATCGTCTACTCAGAAGCAATCTCTGCTTAACATACAATGCCATGTCAAACCCTGAGCTGTTGGACATGCTCCACTTAAAAAAATCCCAATCCCTCAGAGTCACATGCTCCAGTGATCTAAACCTTGTCATCACAATGAACAAAACATGCTGGAGGGATAGATTCATAACCCAGAGACCCCCCATACTCTGGAATAGACTGCCCATACATGTCAAGCAGAGTGTCTCCTTGGCCCTCTTCACAAGGAACATTGATGATTGGATGGGAAATAGGAAATTCACCCTGGGGATCACGTCAGTCACCCTGCTAGACAGGGGTCCAGGGAAGTAAATATTGTGGGAAGAAATATCCAGGGAATTGTTATGGCTAGGCTTGTATAGGCCCTTGGGCCGATAGCCTAGTATCAACCTATGAACCTATGAGGTGTCATATTGCCGCATTTTGATGAGCTCCAGTATTTTATTAATCCTTTGTTTATTTCCTTGCAGACTAAGTGGGGATTTATTGGTAATTATAATGTATTATTATTCACTACTGTACTATAGGCAATAATATAGGCTGAATAGAGGGCAAACTCAATGTGAGGTAATTCAAACTAAATAGGAGGATTATGTGAAAGGGGAGGGGCTATGGAGGCAAGTCTTTAGAAGTGGCTGAAGTTGGATCTAAGGTCGGATCCAAGACCTCATCAGTTGAAGAACAAAAGCAAACAACACAGATGCTTCATTATGGGGAGTACAGAACTTTTTTTATGGTAAGTACATAACTTTCATTTTATTCACAAGCAAAAGACTCAAAAAATGAAAAAGAAAACAAGAATGCAACTGCTTTCATCCAATAAGGTTTTCTTGCTGCAAAAAATCTGGTAACTCCTGAAGCTAGAAATGCTCTGTTCAAGACTTATATACTCTTCCAAACAAAAACAAGAAGTACTTAGACTCATACTTGTTGCTGACAGTCATAAATAATCACTGTTCCACTATGCAAAAAGTCAGCTGGTCACTCATTGTTGAAAGTTATACTGTATATATTTTATCCCTAACTATTTACAGACCCCCTTTTAGGTCTTATCTTTATCTCTAATCCTCAGAGTAGTTACTTAACAGTTCAAGAAACCCTCCAACTTGTTAGATTCCATATCATCATCATCTAACTAGACAAAGTGGAAATGTTTAACTCATTTCCTCCAATGGAGGTCTGGAGTCTGCACTATAACTTCCAATGGGCAGAGCCTAAGCCTTTTGACAGAATCAAATTATGTCCTAATATTTCAAACAAATGTCCATATCTCTGGAACCATAGAGGTTATGAAAGGAGTATAAATGGCAAACCCCTCAGCACAATGATTTTTATAGTGGTAATATTCTATATATTCTTGGTCTTTAACTGAATTATATCAGTCACAGTAAACACAGTAACTACTACGTTTGTAATATTTTGTAAACAACTTACAATATCTTAGCAAACATTCAAGTTACAGACATGCTGTCAGCAGCATTTTGTTCATCTTTCTCAGAACTTTCATATGATACTAAGAAATTCTCCCTGTGTTACTTGGTTGTTGAGATATTTAGAAAAACGTGAAATTTATATCCATATAAATTAATATCATAAACATAACATTTAATATCTCATTGCCTGCATTAGACAGTGGTCAAATATTAATGCAGTTGAGTTTGCCATTTTGTACGCTTTAATATAAAATCTTTTAAAACCTTGTACATAGCAAAGTTTTGGAATTATTGATGCAAATATGAATAAGCAATATTTGACGCCTGGAGGCATCAGAAGGAGTTAACTGCAGATGCACCTGGAGGCATCACTCCTAACAATTTCACCCATTTGGCTCCTCTGTCTGTTTCTTTCAATAAACTTAGAAGGGCTTTAATGTCCTTGCATTGTGCAGATTTAGCTTGCTTTCTCACTATCTTGCTTGTCACACATATGGAATACAAACTCATTGATGATCAATTCTTGCATTGGTCAAGTTGTATCCCATTATCTCCTATGTATGTTAGCATTACTACAGTGAATATTTGCACTGGTGTAAAACCATATAAATTTCATTTCTCGTTTGGCACAACTTGTGAATGAAAATAATCAGTTGACCAGCCTGTTTACCCAGTTAACAAACAAAAATATTTAAGCAGACATGATATGTTAATTATCCCTTCATACATAATGGTAAGACATTATATAAATCCTATACTCAGACTAGGTATGAAGAGACATAGTGAAGTCTTCAGTAACTCAATATTAAGCAGCTTTTATTGTGAAAAAGCAAAATGTCCAGGATATCTTCATGAAGACAAGTGTGTAAACCTTAGTGCTTTTGTCATTTCGTTTCCATTTTCCTTGCATTTTGGGTGTATACATCTCTTCTGTGTAATGTCCTACTATTTTTCTCATTGTATGATTAGTTTTCTACATTGTCCAGTGGATATGTATCCATGAAGAGGGGAGGGGAGACGATAAACAGATTTTTTTAGAGAAGCCAAGAAGAGGCAAACCACATGAGAGAGGCAGTAGAGGAATGGAAGATGGGCTTACTCAAGAATGAGTATATCCAGTAGGTTAAGTCTTATATTCCATATGTTTCTTCACAATTATAACAAACACTTTGAGCACTAAGATATGGAAAGATAATGATGCCACTGGCTGGTTTCAGATAGATCAAGTTATAGGACTCTTAGATATGCTTAAATACTTAAACGTGGAAGGAATATGAAGGTTACAAGCATACCTCTCAACCTGTTAGCACAAGAAATCTAAACATAACGAAAAATATTGGGGAAACAAAGCCCAAAAATATGCACAGATTTTAAATATTGCTCTTATAAAATTAGAAAGTTGCTAGACCAACAGGTTTTGCATTAACATGCATTTTCTGAAGGATATGCACCCTGAAATTCAAAGATCTGTCATTACATAATGACTTAAGTCTTCAGTAAGTTGCCAGAAAACACAAATGTTATGAAGAATAGACCAAAAAATATGAGCCAAAATTTCAAGATAGTTCAGAGGTATGGTTACAAGGCACATGGATGATACCAGTCACACACTGATTTAACCTTCATACACTCAAAGCTCTTTGGGAATGTTAGATAAAGTTGGGGAGAGCAATCACTTTAAAGTTTGAAATAATGTGGAAGATGTAAAGGATTATTAAGAAAAAGAAGGGGGGTTTGATATTTAGTGATGTGTTGGAGAAGCAAATCAGTGCCAAACTCCAGTCATTGTACAAAAGCAGAAAACATAAGGATGGAGTTTTGCTTAGCCAAAAAAAATAATTAGATCTTTCTGCAGATCAGAAAAAAAGCATAATCTGCTGAGCTCTAGTTTAAAAACTTTCTTGTCTTGTTGGTAAATATTCACTTTGAAATGCTTCATAGGATTGGTCTGTTCTCCCAAACATCTGTCAAGATGTAACAGTGACTGTATTCATTATGCTCAAGATATAAGGTGCTAGTGACTGGCTCCTAGGAACATGTTCTATGACTGTACCTTTGTATGGAGGTTTTGTAAGTCAATAGAAGCTATTTGTCAAGTATTGTAGGGGAAACGTTTTCATTTTTATTGCTCAGGACTCCTTGTGTTCTTGAAAAAAAAGGCTGGTGGATGCAAATGATATGCATAGGAGTTCATAAGAAAATATATAAAAAGTAATTATGTAATCTTCCCCTTTGCTTCCAGATACTTTGGACATGATAGGAAGGCTACAACAGTGAAAAATAAATGTAACTTTAAAACCTGCTAGTAGATATAAAGCAATGCATTGCAGATTACTGAAGTGGTTTTAAGTTCCTAACTTAATTTGAAGTCTTTATATCATATACTAGATGGGGAATCTCTACTTGAATCTTGCTCACCTTTTTCTTAAGCTAGTGTTATTAGTGAAACAAAAGTGTATTTGGGTTATGCTTGGCAGTGGTCATCCCATTTCCCTCTAATTCCCAGTAGTATTCCTTCCTTTCCCTTTTCCCTGTTGCTTTTCGGTTTTGTACATTTTGTCGACCTCTAAACTATCAAGGTAGCCCTTGGCACTCCTCATGTGGAAGACTATATCCATGCACTCACTGAAACGTGTATATATATATATATATATATATATATATATATATATATATAAAACAAATCCAAAGACACACCATGAGCCAGATTCCAAAAGACTTTCTCTGAGTGTTGTTGTTGTGTCTTTCAGCTTTTTCCCGGTTAGGGGTCGCGACAGTGGAACTCCGGTCTGCTAATTATTGGCAGTAGATTTTTATGTGCCGAGTTGCCAGCTCTGACACACAACCTTCAATGTAGCTGAGCCCATTCATGCATGTCTCCACACAGAAGATGCTCTAGCTGAGAATCGAACAGGACAGCGTCTTACTGTGAGGCGACAACGCTACCGCAGCACCAGGTTTATTCTGGTGTAAGCCTGCCCTGATTCCAAAATGCTTGGTCTCAGTGTAAATCACTTATTCTGGTGCAAGGCCTATTTATGAAACAAGCATACACTGAAATATGTCACTTGCATTGTTAGTAAGACTTTTGGAATTAGGCCCATAGTGTGACCTATCCTCAGAGCAGTAGCATGAGCCAAGATGGACCACCTTCCCCCTGAAGGTTGGGCATACCTCGTCCTCCCTGGCTGCACCCTCAGGTGCCAAAACTGCTAGTCAAATTCAGGTAATCTAGGCTACAATCAGGGCATTATCCCTCTAAGATTATGTATCAGCCTTTCATTCCTGGATTTAGTAACAGTGAGAAACGTAGGCAGTGCAAAAAGTTTAATTAAGTTTAGTCATGTACTTTATATTTAATTTTATTTTTAATAATGAGAACAAGCTTTTTTGCTAGAATCATGGGTGTACTGGCAAGTTAAACTACCCAAGTGAGTTATTCCTCATTGGCTAAAAGCTAAATTGCATGTGCTTATTACATTTATGATTAAGAAGTCTTTTAGTTATTAAAATGTTTTCACATACACTCACACATGTAGGCACGCATGCAGGTACACACACACGCATGAGAAAAGCTTAATTCTTGTTATCACATATATGGCTATTATCTGTATTCTGTACCATTTCTAGTGCATTTGATTACCTCAGTCCAAAGTTACAAACTGCATGATTCTAAGCAGGTTGCTTAATTAGAGAGTTATTCTACGCATCACCTCTAAAGCTGCATATATTTCAGATGTAGCCTTGTCAATTTCCTTTATAAAGTAGCAGTCATGATTATATTCCTAGATGAACACCTTTACTTCTACTTCTCTGTACATTGGATATTTATTAGTGCATTCAGATTAGATTCCCATTCTCAGACAGTTTATTACTCTAATTCATATAATATTATACTTACATTTTCTGTTATTTTATGTTCCATTTTATACTCAGAGCCTGTGTTATAATACTATAAATGCATTTCAGCTCCAGCTGACAGCTCATGTTCCCTCATTATAATAACACCATATCATTATCTGGATTGTACACTTTAGAATCACCTGCAAACAGACAGCTTTGACCTTTATACTGCAGGCAACATTCAGGGTAGATACTGAACGGGGGAAGATCAAAAACTGATTCTTGCAGCACCTTGCTATTAGCCATACTTTTCTTGCAGTAAATAACATTAAGAATGATTACTCAGTTCCTCTTTTGCAATTACTTTCCTCTGCATAAAGATAAATTATTATATAAACATAACAATGGTATTTTATTTATCACACTGAAGTATATTACACCTTTGGAAATATCCATATAAATGACACCTATTGTGTACATCTCATAAGAATGGTCAAGTTAAATAAATGCAAAAAGAGAGAGGGAGACATGAGCACACACACACACACACACACACACACACACACACACACACACACACACTAACACACATGCACATGCACTGACATACATGCACACACATGAACACAAACACGTGCACACACACACACACACACACACACACACACACACACACACACACACACACACACACACACACACACACACACACACACACAAACACTAACACACGTACATGCACTGACATACATGCACACACATGAACACATGAACACACGCACACACGCATACACACACATGTGCGCAGTTGCACACACATGTGCACACAAGCCAAAGTTTTTTTAGATGCTCTACAGATCCGGGCATAGAAAGAAAGAGATTTTATCTGCCATGATATCTCCCTAATTAAACAGTGCTATCAGTCATTTTAATATATTTTGCTTCAACCGATTTTGTATCCTGTCAGGCACACCTTTATCTTGCATTACAAAATCAGATAACTGAGGTTATTAATATTGTACTGTTTCCTTATATTTAACCATATGAGTAAGTTAGACAGTCACCAGGCAGCCATTTTGCATCTTAAGAATGTCTTTCCCTTAAGTAAGTGTAAGACTAGGGCAGTACGTGGTTCTATAGGGAAGTATACTGTACAGCTTTTAATAATCCCCTAGTACTACACCTTCAGTATGAAAACATACAGATGTCAGACCGATGTTTTGCCTCAGCCATAGCAGTGCCATAAGTAGCATTATTTCTATAACATCACATAAAAAATGTTGCAGCTATCTATTGGCTTTGTCACAGTGATCTCGAGTCATTGTATGACACTGACTGGGGTGGTAAACCTGAATGATAGCTGACCTGGGCTCTTCTTTGGTGGCATTGTCATGCATCAGAATGGTGCCAGTACACCATGTTTTATATACAGAATAGCACAAGTGTTCAGTAGATTGTCTGTCCCTCAAGGACTGCATTGCATTATGTTACAAACTGCCAAAAGATACCCTTCTCACTTGCAAGTTGCCCAGTCATGGGCCAACATGATGTTTGAATATGGCTTGCCAGAATCCGGGAGTAAAACTGATATTACAACAAATACTATTTTATGTACCTTATCAGTAATATTGCAGTATGTCAAAGTATTATCAAAGAACTACATGCTACTGTAATAGAGGAAAGCAGCTGTCAAAAAGACGACACAACACATCAACATCATAATGTAAGTCATGATAGTTGAGTAGAACATGCTACTGTCCTGGAAGGATGCACCTTTCAGATGGTAGCTCTGCCTACAATGACACTGCTGTAGGTCATACAAAGAGAATGAAATGCATGTCTTTGCCTGTACTCGGCAGCTGTGCATCCCTGGCTGAGCGTCCACACCTTTCAGTAAGTTAACTATTACTTTTGTATTGTTGTATTGTTGTATCCACTGTTTATGCCTTGCGGTCTGTCATTGAAATGAACTATAATACTGTCTTTGCCTCTGTGGTCTGCTATTGAAATGGACAATAATAGTATTATCTCTTTATTGATTACTGCCTGTTATTGTGAATGTGCGAGTAAATTGTTATTTTAAGTGCAAACGGCCAAATCAGGGTCACAGTGCGTAGTTATATTCTGGCTGCTACGTGACTACAACATATCTAATTTTCTGTGTATTAACTGAGAAGTTTGGATGCTTAGAACTGTTTAATGTATTGTGACTTCTCTCGCCTAGCTAGCTGTGCATACTGGTTAAACGGAAAGTATAAACACTTGCATCTGTTTATATACTTAGTTGTTCTACTTACTGTTTTGACCTACATGACATTGTCCTGCCAGGGTATCAGGGCATATTTGCAAAATGGAAAGTTTTTATGCTCCTATATTGCTTAAATTGCATGTTACAGCTGACGCTGTTTTAAACATATAAACTCCGTGACTTTGCCCGCCTTTTTAATGAACCTGTGAACAACCGAGCATTCGTATTATCACTCCTAGCCTTTTAGAGGTGCTCAATCTGTTTCCATACTGTATAACGCTTCAGACGCTGTTCCAACTGTATTAAACACAGCGACATTGCCCAGCTTCTCTAGAAGAAGCTGTGCGCAAACGGAGCGTTCACACAAGCTCCGATTTTGCTGTAAATGTACTCGGCAAACAGCTACCCATATCTGTAGAACTTAAAAGAAGTGCCCCACACTGCTATAGTGCACAAAAGGCTGCTCAGGGCCATTTAAGGTTAGCAATTGTAAAACTGTGTAGATATATACGTGTATTATTCCTGCCTAGTATTTCCAATGTGGTTTATTTTAATTTTAGTTCTACTATAAATGTTGATTCTTGTGCTTACTGCTCTAGTGATACTGTGTTACTAACTACTATAGTACAAATCATTTCTCACTTTTCTCTTGTTCTCCAGCTTTTTCATCCTGGCTTACACCTTGTGATTACGGCCTGGTGGACACCTACACCTAAAGTAATATTCTACACTCCCAGCCAATTGCTCTAAGCAACTTCAGCAAACCCTGCTGCCTCCACGAAGCTTCTCCCATAATCCAAGAAAGTATGTGTAATTGCTGCCAGACCTTGCATTAATATAGTCTGTACGCCCTGCTAGGTGTTCTGTCTGCTCTCTGCCAGGAAAGTCAGCAGCCGAACTCCCCATTTTTCTTATCCCATTCTTACCCCTCACTTAGTTCCCTGACTTGCTCCCTTATCCCTTCAGTCTAACCCAGACCTGGATTTGCCCTGGTGTACCAAAGTGCAATTCTGCATTTGTCCACTAGATGGCACCCCCCCACTAATACCTACTGCTACTCACTTACTCCAACTTTCTCTGTAAACTCTAACTTTTTCTTTTCTCTCTCTCTGTTACATTCTAACACATTATATTACTACTTTCCTTTTCTCCCTCACTATTATCACATTCCAGCCCATTCCAACCCACTAATTCTAAGTCCCCTCTACTTACCTTCTGCTAATTAACACTTCACTGATAGGTTTCCGATCCTCTTCTGACTCCTTTGGTTCTTCCCGCTCCGTTAAGCCTCTGTGGGCACTCTCCCCTACCCTGCCCTCAAATCTCACCTGCCCCCAGCAGCCCTAGCTTTATCCATACATTAGCCACACCCCCTAAGATCATAATCCAATTACCCTCCACTACTCTGGAAACACCCATTCCTCATCCCACCTACTCTACCTCATTCACCTCTGATAGACACCACCCATCTTAAGACCATCTATTCTCTAATACTCCAGAAACACACACTCCTTCTCCTACCAACACTGATTTTACCTACTTCCCATAGACACACCACCTAGCCACAAATAACTTTTTTCACCTCAACTCCCACTCCCATAACACATTCCCCCTGCAAGCCTTCACAACTCCCACATTTCTCCTTCACCTCTCTCTAATAGTCCTTACATACAATTTTTTACCACCTCCAAATCTAATTCACCAACTACTTAATAACTATAGTTACCTTCATTCCAACATGCCTCAACAACCCCCATTCTTCCCCTTCTCACTAACTCTACTCTTTACCTTAACCTACCTCCACCACCTTACACAACCTCGTTATTCCAACCACTCCCAATCCTACCATGTAACTAACCATCTTAGCTCCTTACTACCTCACTCTAACATCCCAATTTTCCCTCATTTGTGCACTTTAAACAACCTTCTACTTTTTCCATTTAAACTTATAACCACTCAGAAACACCCTTCACATATAATAGTTTCTAAGTCCTTCAAAAGCACAATACAACCTAACCTACTCTCTAAACTGTCTTACTACTTCTCCAACCTAACCCTATCTCCCATTAGCAATCTATTATCAGGTGATATCCATCCTAACCCAGGCCCCCCCTCCTCAACAATTAAGGACAAGTCCATAATACTCACTGCCTTAAACTCTCAAAGTATAGTTAACAAAATCCCAAACCTCCATGCCTGGCTAACACACCATAAACCGGACATCTTATCCATCTCAGAAACATGGTTAAAACCCCATATAAAAGACTCAGAAATACTGCCACCAAACTATTCTATCATCAGAAGGGACAGGTCTCATAAAAAAGGTGGAGGGGTAGCTCTCCTCTACTCAACCTCCCTGTCAGTTACCCCCTACAACAAACCCACTCCTCAATTTAATAACGCAGAACTACTCATAACACTACTCTAAGTTAACAAACACAAACACATATGTATAGTTTCACTCTACATTCCCCAGGAGATAATGTATCCACACTCAAAGACATCCTCTCTTGGCTTACCAACAACATTAGTAATGAGACTATAATCTTAGGTGACATGAATATTAACTGTATCTCCATTCAGTCTCCCACAAACCCACTTAACATCAACCTACATAACTTCTCACAACTAATCACCTTTATTACACACCCATCAAAAAATCTCTCTACTGGCAGTATCCTGGACTGGAGCTTAGTCTCTCATCCCCACTATTTCTCAGACAGTGGAACTCTTCCCGATCCCCTTGGTGACTATATACCCATCTTCACTCACCGACTCCCCTTAATCCAACATCGTACCCATAACTATATTACAACACTTAATCATAAAAATTTTAATCCATCAACCTTTACTAACTCCCTAAAAACAATAAACTGGAATTGTCTAAAAACACTACCCTTAGATAATGCTGTTGCCCACTTCAACACCACATTCTAAAACTACTAGACTTCCATGCTCCTTTAAGAACAAAAAGAATGAAAACTAAAACTGCTCCATGGCTCACCAAAAACACACTAGCTACTATGCGGAAAAGAGACAAAGTCTGGGCAAAATACCAGAAAAGTAAGACCCCCCTCATCCATAATGAATATAAAACTCTTAGAAACAGGGTAAAAAAGCTTATCATCTCTGATCGACAAAATTACTTCTTCACACTTCAAAACAACAACAAAACAAATCCTCTAAAATTCTGGAAAGGGATCTCCACTCTACTTCATCCCAGCAAAACAGTCACCCCAACCCCTGACCCTAATGCCATTGATATAGACTTAGCTACTCAATTCAATTCTTTTTTCATTGAATCTATTTCCAAATTAACCTCTTCTTTCTCCAACAACACACACTCCAACTCACCTCCATCTTACCCCAACTACACTCAACCCAACACTATAATCAATGCCACACTCATATCTACTAACTCTTTACCATCCACCTCCTCTCCTACTCTCATTCCCTCCTCATCTTCTCCACCCCTTTAATATCCACCTGCTCTCCTACTCTCTCTTCCTCCTCATCCTTTTCAACCCCTAACACCCCCTCTCCACACTCCCCTCCATTCTCACTAAAACCTATACCCACATCTACCATACAAAAACTCCTTCAGAAACTAAAACCATGCACCAATGCTCCTGATGACATTCCTTCTTACTTTCTTAGCTCAGCTGCTGAAGCAATTGCCTACCCCAGTAGCATACTAATCAACCGCTCAATTCAAGAAGATATAGTTCCCCAAATCTGGAAAAAGGCCATCATTATACCTTTACATAAAGGTGGCAATAACAACGTTTCCAACTTCCACCCCATTGCTATCCTATCTCCCATCTCTAAACTCCTGGAAAGGTGCATCCAACTTCAACTCCTACCATATCTCATAGATAATAACCTACTTTCTCCTACACAACATGGATTCAGACCAAATCACAGCACTATGACAGCACTCCTCTCCTTTCTTGAAACTGTAAATAATGCCCGGGACTCTGGCCTAATTGTCTCTATCCTTCTACTTGACCTCTCTAAAGCCTTTGATACTATATCACATAGTCTGCTTCTAACCAAACTCTCCAAACTTAATCTATCTTCCTCTACTTTGAACTGGTTCTCTAGCTACCTATCTAATAGATATCAAGCAGTCAAATGGAAAAAGGCAACCTCCTCATTCTTAACACCCCGACTGGTGCCCCCCAAGGCTCCATATTAGGTCCCCTCCTTTTCAATATATTTATAAATGATTTCCACAAAGCTATCCCTCTCTCCAATATCATCCAATATGCAGATGATTCGACCATTATCTGCACTGCCTCAACTATCCTACTCTCATAAAGCTAACTCAGGATGCTTTTTCTACCATTGAACTATGGATGAAAACAAATCACCTAGCACTCAACCCCGCTAAAACCAAATTAATGATATTCACCCCTTCTAAACTCAACTCTCTCAATACAAACACATTCTCTATTACTAGTGAGAATAACACTCCACTGGAACTAGTGACAGAGACCAAATTACTTGGAGTCCAAATTGATAACCAACTAAAATTCAACTCCCATCTACAACTAAATATTAAAAAAACCCATCAAAAACTAGGGATGCTCTATCGACAAAAGCACTACCTTACAACTGCCACTAAAATCACTCTCTCTACTTCCTTTCTTATTCCCTCCCTTCTATATGGTGCTCTACTACTAACTAATCTACAAATCTCCCTGAAAAAACAACTTTCCTCCTGCTGCAATAAAATCGCCAAGTTTGCTACCAACCAAAAGTCTTACACCCACAACTGCTCCTCTCTCCAACAACTAAAATGGCTAGAACTACCCAATCAGCTCACCTATACACAACTATCCCTTGCACATAAACTTATTTTCAACCCCTCCCTCTGTCCCTCCCTCTCTTCTGTGTTTAAAATGCACATACCTGATAGAATATTAAGGTCCAACTACCAAAATCTATTAGAAGTGTACAAACCAACCCGTCCCCCAGGCAAATATCTTCTCTCACATGGGTTAGCTTGCCTCTGGAACTCTCTACCTCCATCTATCCATACTACCTCTAACCATTTTATGTTCAAAAAATCTCTTCATTCACACCTACTTTCCCAGTGGGAATGCTCTTGCTCCCACCCTACTTAACTACACTGAACGTCCCCATCTCTTTCTACTCCTGCTTACACCCTTGATTTCTCTCTCTCATTATCCATAACTCTCACATCCCTGTTATTACTATAGAATATGTAAGAATACTCTACACTCTACCTCTCATATGTTGACCTCTCTTTATGAAATAACTTTAGTAGAATTTTGAATTTATGTATAATCCCTTTTAATCTGCTATCAGTTTTAACACTGTTAAATTAATTGAAATTGTTGTGCATTGTATTTGTATTTGTCTACTTGAGATTTTTTATAATGTTTAAGTATGTCTAATACCTACTGTAATCTATATTGTCTGGAGCTTTTCTCCCCAGGACTCCATTGAAAACAGGTTCATTTTGGCCCAGTGGACTATCCTGGTAAACCAACTGCAAATAAATAAATAAATAACTAAATAAATAATGTCTAAATCAGAGATGGCCACAACTGTCAGAGAGATAGTGGTCCCTGTCATTGATAACAACACTAGATGTCAGGGGAATGCATAAGCACTACATATGTTACATATGTCAAACAGACTCTCGTCCATAGCTCTCAACCTCTTAGCACTGAAAATCTGGACAAAGCCAAAAATAATGGGGAGACAAAGCTGCAAAAATGGGGACACATTTTTAATATTGCTCTTAAAAATGTGGAAAGTTGCTAGAATAAAAGTTCTTATGTTACCATGCATTTTCTGAAGAGTATGAAGTCTGAAACTCAAATGCTTGTCATTGGAATTCGGTCCTCACTGATTTGCCACAAGAATCCAGAAAAATCATAAATTTTATGAGGAAAAGACCAAAAATACGAGGCAAAAATCTGGACAGTTGAGAAGTATGCTTTTGTCCTCTCATAAGGCACTGTAGTACAACATAAGGATGAACAAGCACCACAGGCCACAATGTGGGATCAGGCAGAAACCATCTTAGTTATGATTAGCAGTTGTGTAGCTCAACATAATGTCGGAATGTTATTTCATAGGTGCAAAGGAAAGTATACATGTCTAACACACTGGTTACCCTTTATGCAGGACCCCTTGCTATAGTTCTGTATGTTCCCAGAGCATCACATTTTCTGTCACATAAGAATTTGTGTTCTAAGCATAAATATAATAATCCAGGCACCAACAATGTTGAACAATAAACAATGGAAACCAGTAACATCAAGAACCACAATCAATAAATGTAAAAATTGAAAATAATAAAAAAAAATAAAACTTAACAAACAACTCAGAACAGCTGGTGAGTAGCAGTAGGACTGGACTAAAATAGCTTAGGCTGTTGTTATCAGTGGTCTAATGCTGACCTTTATCAGTTTAACACTCCACTTTTTAGTTTACTATTTTCCTTATTTTCTTTGCAAACATTGTATAAACTGAAACAAACACCACAGTACTTCACAGTAAAGGATTGCAGCTGCAATCTCTGAAAGAGTGTACAGTATAAATACAGCAGTCATTTCCTGAAATGCAGTATTGCTCCATTTCACTTCTGCAGATTTTGCCATTGTGTTTGCTCTTTCCTTACCATGCTCTGTATACTAGAATGTGTGTTAAATCAAGATCATGGTCTTATATCCCAGATCACGCTACATACATTTTTGCTCCTATTACTCATAATCACACGGTTTAAAAAGAGACAGTGAATCTGATGTCTTCCTTAACACATGGGTCAGATCTGATCCTTAGATCTGATGTGGCTGCATACTCCAGACTTCAGATCTAACTCTCAAGCTCCTCCCTCTACCCATAATACCTTAGTTCATCCCCATTAACTGTTTTTCTGATTTTTACTGTCAATATGCATCCTCCATTTTAGCTTTTTTGATGGTGTTAGGACTGATACTATTTTAATATAGTACTCTTCTCTTACCATAGCTGATATTGGCTTTACTGTTTAATCAGGGTAATCTTTAAATTATCATTGTTCGTAATTATTGTCTTATTTTCTTTCTATTTCTTTTTTTTCTATTCATTTTCTACTCTTAAAAACAGCAAAACAGGAATCTCTCCCTTTCCTTACACTGCCCTTTTGAGGTATTTCTTTATTGTATTGGTATTCTATGCTGTTAGTGTTACCTACCATGTCAGATAAACTGACAGATTTAAAAAAATGCATTTTTTGTGGGCATAAAATTCTGAATTTGGAAACCCACAAGCAGTGCATATATTGCCTTGGAGCCAGTCACCTGGATACAAATTGCTCAGTCTGTTCAACCTTCAACCCAAGGACATTGGCTGGCCCATGCAATAAGTTAATATTAAAAAGACTTCTTCCTGCTACTTGTACTTCATCTTCTGTGGTTCAAACCCCCTTTAAAGTTGTCAGGTCTTCTCCATTGGAGCCCAGAAAACACTCCCCACAGAAGTCCCACAAGACTTCATTAGAGCCACCAGTCAAAAGCCAAATAATCTTGGATAAAACCCTCTGATCCAATATCTTTTGATCCAATAATCATATTGGCCAGTCTGATTGTGCTTTCTTTGGATCCTAGGTCATTGGATCCAAACCCTGGCACCTCTCCAACAATCATAGACCAGAGTATGTCATTAAACCTATCTTTCCTATTCTGTGATCTCCATTATTACTAACCCCTAAAAGACATTTAAGACCTAATCCACTACATCCTCCAAGTCCTCCAGAAGTTTATCAGAAGCGGATGTGGATAGGATGATGTGAAAATTTCTCAAAGCTCAGATCCAGATGGGGGTCATACTAGCTCTGTTACCTATCGGATCTGTGAGATTCCCTATGACATTCCATGCTATTCTCTCTCCTTCTCCTATCTGTCCAGTTGTTTCTGAGCCCCTGGATCCAAAATCCCTGAGAGGTCTGGAGTCAGATTCCAAGAAGATTTCTCCTTCAACTCCGACAATATCCCTGACTAGTTCTACTCCAGTACCATCAGATGATAATGGGTCCCAGAGCTGAAGTGTCGGCATCAGATACATGGGGCTGTGATCAACTCTGATGTTGTTGGAGCCATCCCTGTCCCTTGGAGCATTAGCCCTGGACAGTTTGTGTTCAGTTCCATCCTCAAGGCATAGATCCGAGGGCAGTAGTGAGCTGCCTGTGCTGAGACCTTTGGCTCTGGCTTAGGTGGTCACTGCTTCTCCAGGTCTGTCTGCTTCTGAGATTGTGGAAAGGGCTTTCTCTCTCTCTAGAGAACTGTTTTCTCATTTTTTGGGTCCAGCCCCTATTGCTTCATTGGCTCTGGTCTCTGAGTCAATCAGACCTTATTCACAGCGACGGCCAGTCCCAATAAGTTTCCAAGCAGTTCCTGTACAGTGCACCTCCCCTGAACATCCCTCAGAGGAGATACATCAAAAGAGAATCTGCAAAAAGGCACATAGCCTCCTTGCTAGAGTCACTCACAGAGGATACCAATTTTGATGAAGTAGAAGGGTCCCCCAGATCACTGACAGATGATATCTCCTTCAGAGATATATTAGAGATTCTCAGACAAAAAGGTGGTTACTAGATGCTATGCTGGTGGCAGCAGCCACTAAGAAAGAGCTAGCAGAATAAAGGTCTTCTGTCCATATGCAGAACAGGGAGTCTAGGGAACTAGAGAGATTTAGAAAGTGATTCTTTGCCTCGACGACTTTCTCTCTGAGGTCCCTTAATTACTTCATGAGACTTCAGAGAGATTTGACTAAGGAACTTTCAAATACTCTCTTAGAGACCATGTCTGCAGAGGATTTCAAAAGAATGTCCTCTCAGCTGGCCACTGTATTGTCTTCAATGAGTTTAATTTCTCACACAGCTGAAGGCACCTCATGAGTGGCTGGTTCAGTCATTGCTATAAGAAGACATGCCTGGATGCAGCTATGCAACTTTGTGTAGGTCTTCAAGACATCCTGTATCAACTCCCCTTTTGATGGCACATCTTTATTTGGGCCATCAGTAAAAGAGACACTTACCCATAGCAAACAAGAAGGAAAGACTCTGTCTGCTATTGGAATCAAATTTTCTATTCCTCAATGAACCTTCTCCAGGAATCAGAGAGGTGTTAAGAAAATATGGTTCCTTAAATCTCAGGGTCTTTCCAAGATCTGCATGGAGACACTTTCTCCAGTCAAAAGATGAAGGTCAAATGAGAAATGTCACCCAAGAGGCAGAGGAGGCCTGCAGAATTAGAGTTTCCAAGATTCATTTGTGGACAGACCCTTCCAGTGCTCCTGAAGTGCTGCCTGACTGTCCATCTTTGGAGGCAGTCGGGGGTCGATTATCCTTGCACTCCGATGCCTGGACAAACATAGAAACAGATTCTTGGGTGCTAAAAATTATATCCAGAGGTTATTCCATTCTATTTCTCCAACTTCCTTTTCACAAAAGCAAGAAACTTCCTAATGTTCAATCCAGTCAGATGAAAGAAGCTGTACAAGAAATTCAAAAGCTGCTAGACAAAGAGTCATCCAAGAGGTCCCACCAGACTAGACGAGGTAAGATTCAGGACTTACTCACGCTTCTTTTTAGTGCCTAAAAAGGCAGGGGGCCTGAAACCAATTTTGGGTCTAAGTAAATTGAATCATTACATAAAGAAGTCAACGTTTCTAATGGTCATGATGCAGTGCATTCTACAATTTCTTCATGAGGACAACTGGAGGTGCTTTGTAGATATTCAGGACATGTACTATCACACAACAATAGACAGTGGCTTCAGAAGACACTTATGCTTTTGGCTGTGAGACAGTCACTACTAATTCACAGCCCTGTCATCATCCCTCAGGGAGTTTAACAAATGCATGGCAGTGGTGGCTTTTCATCTAAGATTCAAAGGATTCTGAGTGTTTCAATATCTGGATGAATGGCTCCTTACCACCCTTACTGCCCCCTCCAAGCATCTTCTTCTACAGCCCAGGGACTATTTGCACCTGATTTCTCAGTCACTGGGGATAGCAATAAATTATGCCAGATCAAACTTAACACCAGTCCAGAGCCTAGAGTTCATTGGTACACATTTCGATACAACAACACACGTAGCATCACTATCACTTCATTGCATATTCACCATCAGGAATCAGGTTGATTTGCTTATCCCCCATCCATCTTCCCCAGCCAGACCAGTTCTTCAAGCACTAGGATCCATGGCAGCAGCCGTTGTATTGCTTACCTTGGCATGATTCCTTATGAGTGTCCTTCAATGGACTGTAGCTGTTCAGTGGTCCATTCTTGATCAGCATCTATCCTTTCCAGTCAAATTTACTCCAAATTGCAAATGACACATTCACTGGTGGATTCAGTCAGATGACATTCATCTAGGCCGACTTTTGGTTTTACCACCCCCAATGGCCACAGTGACCACAGATGCCTTTCAGCTGGGGGGGGGCATTTCATGGGAAGGACAGTCCAAGCTATGTGGTCCTCCCAAGAGATCAATCTTCATATCAGTGTTCTAGAGATGAGATCAGTCCTACTTCAAGATGCTCTTCCTCTAGGAACAATTGCAGTTCACATTGATCTTAATAAACTTTGTGGTTCTACACAAGTTTTCCAGGAGCTTTATTTGTTTTTCAATGGTCTGTGTTTTTGAAATCAGAACAATTGCAGTTCAGACTGACAACTGTCTGGTACATCAACAAACAAGGAGGAAATTGATCTTATCCCCTCTGCAGAGAGGCCATGAGAGTGTGTGAATGGGTGATCTCCTCAGACTGCTTTCTAGTTGCAATGCACATTCTTGGGAAACCAACGTGTTAGCAGACAGGTTAAGCAGATCCATTCTGATGCCTCACAAGTGGTCTCTCACTCAATCTGTGGTAGAAGGGATTTTCTGCCATTGGGGCCAACTTTGCTGTGATGTCTTTGTGTCTCCCCACAACAACAAGTGCAGCTGGTACTTTGCTCTTATTCTCCCTCAGGTGGAGTGACTGACAGATGCTCTAGTCCATGTTTGGACCTCCAGTCCTCTTTATGCTTATCTATCCCTTCCTTTGATTCCCAAATTTCTGCAGAAGGCAAGCTGGCTGAACAGCTCAGTCATCCTCATTGCCCCCTTCTGGCCTCGATATGTATGGTTCCCCTTTCTATGGTCTCATTTTTGTTATATTCCATTGATTCTGGAGCCATCTCCAGATCTCATCTCAAAACCATCAGGAATCCAACATGCCAATATCCAGGCTCTCAAACTAACTGCATGGTTTCTCCACTTCCAGTAATGGTTAGACAGCCCAGGATTTCTTCCTCTATATGTACCATCATTTTGTCTTTGCAAAAAGACTCTAATAAGAAAGATTATAAGAGCAAGTGGAAAAGGCCCTCTCTTTGAGCCTTGAAAAATTAGCTTGATCCCTTTTCATCTCCATTCTAAGGAGTACTTGAATTTTTTTGCAATTCTTTTTATAAAAGGAGCTAGTTTTTCTACCATTAAGTTACAATCAGCAGCTATATCTAATTTTCACTCAGGCGACTGAAGTTATTCCTTGGCCTCTTCCAAATTATGCAAAGCATTTCAAAAAGGCATTTTCCTACTCAGACCACTGATGAAGGACCCTTCAGCTCCCTGAGACCTGACTGTTGTGCGTCAAGGTTTATCTCAAAAACCTTTTTAACCTTCAACTAAAACTGATCTAAAATGTCTTTTTTGAAAGATGGTTTTCTTAGCAGCCATAACTTCTGCAAAGAGGATATCTAAACTCCAGGCTCTTTTTTCAAAGATCCCTTACATTATTTTCCGTAAAGATCGGGTTACATTACAGATTAACCACTTTATTTTTACCTAAAGTAGGCTCTGAAAATAACATTAATCAATTAATTCATTTGCCAGTCTTTTTCCCACTTTTTTTCAAATAAAGGAGAGTACATGCTTCATCTCTTGATGTTCACAGACAATTACGCTTTTATCTTCACTGGACATAACAGATCAGAAATTCAGATCAACTTTTTATTTCCTTTTCATGGAAAAAACTGAGGCTTCCAGTTTCTAAATTTACTAAATGGATTACAGACTGTATTTCTTGGATCTTTTCTCAACAAGGCATTGCTTTACCCAAATGACCCAAGGCTCATTCAACCAGATCAATGGCTGCTTCATCTGCCTTTTGGTCGAGAACCATCTATTGATGATATTTGTGTAGCAGCCTGATGGTCCAATTCTCATACCTTTGTTTTTCTTCACAAATTGGGTATTATATCTATAAACAGAGATCAATGTAGCTGTGAACTCTGTCCCATGCATTGAAGGAGAATAAAAATGACAACATCAGATTTAAAAGTTATGTCCTCACCATAACTAGGCATCTGTATTGTCCATTTTTATTCTTCCTCAACTTCCCTCCCATCCATCCTCCATCCTTTAATCTTCTGGAGAAACCTGTTGGACTGTGTTTTGGAGCATACAGTTCCAGGTTTGAGCCCTTCCTTTTTTCTGTCAGCTATTCCTGTCTCTGTCTAGCTATATGGGCCTTATGGCAATAAACTCTATTGGAGGTAATGGGGATGGACTAAGGTATTATAGGTAGAGGGTGAAGCTCGAGAGTGGATCCAAAGTCTGTAGTATGTGGCCTAGTTAGATCTGAGGATTGGATCCAAACCCATGCATCAAGGAAGAATGAAAATGGAGAACACAGATGCTTAGTTATGGTGAGTACAAAACTTTTAATAAAATTAGATAAACACTAAGTAAGCCACGAGCCCTTTCATCATACCTGTGTTATTACACTGTATAACTCTACAATAATCACTCCAAACTTAAACTGAATCATAACTTTTACCCCCACTACAATTCTCACCACATCAAACAAGACTATATCTCTCTGCCCCCTGCTTACCATCTTCTCTTTCCCTCTTTGCTACTTCAATAACTCTGCAAAGTCACACTACAAAACTAGTACCACTCCACTAAAACATAATATCTAACTCCTCTCTTATATCATTAGACCTCAAACATGCTTGACATTATTCCTATCACCATGATTCTGCTGCATCTTTTTTCCATCATTTTCAATATAGTCATACCTACCTAACCTGTATAATACCATTATTTGCTATATGATCTCCCCCAAGACACCTCTGCTCCATTATCACATGCCCTCACTAAATTTAAACTTATCCCCTACTATCATTTAGTAATATCTCACAACTATGCTTAGCTTCTTGTAAGTTTCAGTGTTCACCAAAACCCAGACCCAAAATCATAAATGAAACTCTGTAGCTTTTCTGTCAGTCCTACTTCATATCTTATAGTCAAATAGTTAATCACAGCATAGCTCTAATAGTATAAGTCTTAACATGCACACTGCATGCATTAAAGTCACTATCCTCCATGTGTAGCTACATCAACATGGTTTAAATGATCTGTCATAAACAATGAAATCCCACCATCTTGTTATAGTATAGTATGACTAGATTGTTTTAACAAGCAAGCTAGATTTACCATTCTCTTCTCTACAAAACACACAACCACATACTAAAAAGCAATTCCTACATTTGCCAATTCAGAAATCTTAGTATCACCACTACATGTTAATGTTGAAAATAATGGATGTATCCTCGCTCTCTACATTCCTTGCAATTACAAGGCAGCATTCCTATAACTGAAGATGGGCCTCAACCAATCTAACCTATGAAACAATAATAATGGGTGATAGATGTATAAATTAGTCTTCCTGTAATACCCCTGAATACCTCTCCTAACATATATCCCCTTATAACCTTGACACCTCTGTTTCTTCACTCAGTTAATAACCACCACGACTAGGTTCAACAAATCATCAAAAGCACTAACCATCATAGTTTAGATGCTAACAAATCTAAAAATATACCCTAATCAGGAGTCTTAGGCTCTCTGAGTGACTATTACTCCATATATTCCACTTACACTCATTTGTCTGGTAATAAGTCCACAGTACACAACTATGCAAGAAATCTCACTAACTTCAGCATTAATACTTTTAAAAATACTTTAACATAATATAACAGAAACATTCTAAAAATGCTTCTCTTAGATGATGATGTCCTCCACTTTAATCGTATATTTATTTCTAGCAATACGTAATGCACAGGCATTCATCAAGAATAAAATGTTCCAAATTCAGTACTGCCCCCTGGAGATTCTCAGCCACTAAACAAATTACAAAACAAAGAGGCATAGCTTGGCATTCATGGAAGGCAACAAAAGGCCTGCATCTCAACATTTTTGTTGTTCTCTTAAGAATTATCTCAAAAGCACAAGTTATTATAAATAAGAAACAGGACTTTTCAAACCACCAGATTCTACATGCTATTTTTTTCACAAAGGTTTTGGACAGGTATAGCTCAGCTCATCAAACCTGGAAAACCTTACTAATCCAACTTAAACCCCAATATATCTGAGTACACCACAGTCTGTATTTCCATTTTTTTTAATTAATCTTGCTTCACTTAAAAACCCCAGTTGTGCACAAAAGTCCCCTTCAATTCCAACACAGGATATCAATCATAACCATTTTTTCTACTCATCCAATTCTTACTGCTAAAGTACAGTCATATCTATCTAAGCCATTTCCTACAACACATGCACACAACAAGTTACTCTCAGAATACCTTAAAGTGGCAGCCAGAGCCATAGTTTTCCCAATATCCACCCTTATCAACAGATACACACAAGGATCATATGGCCCTAACATCTGGAAGCAATGATATATCATTCTACTCCATAAAGGATGTTCATCTAAAGAAATGAACAATGCCATTCACATAGCTATCCAATCCCCATTGTCTATGATTATATAAAAATGCATCCATTCTCAGATACTTGAATACTTTCTATATAATAACATTATCTCCCAATCACAACATGTTTTTCATCCTAGATAGAGTGCTATATCTGCCCTGATGTCTTGCATTAACACCATTAACTATCTTAGAAATAAAAATAGCTTAGTATCAACAGTTTTCCTCAATAGCTTTAATATTGTCTCTCACTACTTAGAGCTAGAACAACTTTCTACCTTAGGACTTAAAAGATTCTGTCTCGTGGTTTCACTCCTACCTTAACAATAGAGTTCAAGGTATCAAATGGCAACAAGCCACATAATCCTTTCTGTCAGCTTCTATTGAAATAACCCAGAGATCCCTCCCTGCCTTTATTAATGACCTACCACTACACTCTACAAATGTCCACCCATCTTCCAGTATGCAGATAACTCTACAATCATATATGACAAATCAATGTCTGAACTACAAACCATCACACAGCATGTATTCTTTTCTATAGAAATGTGACTCAGAGATATAGATCTTGTACTCATTGCTAAGAATACAAAATGTATGCCCAGATCCCTTTATTAACTCTAAATCTAAATTCTGTCTGTCATCTCAGCAAATGGCACTGTTATTGACATAATCTCCCTAACCAAAATAATATGAGTAATGATTGATAGTAAACTAAATTTTGATATACATACCCAGGAAGCATTTTGAAAAAAAACACCACAAAAACTGGGCAGGTTATACAGGGCCAAGCACTACTTTTCTAACTCTACCAAGAAACATATAGCCTCAACTGTCTGACTTCTAACTCTGGCATACAGACCATCTGTTTTTACTAACCTACATTCAACCCAGTTCTCAAAGCTAGAGTAAATTTTCAACAAAACTACTAAACTGGTGATCAACTCATCAGCTTGGGCCTACCATGTTAGCCAGATAAGCAACTTAAATAGCTTGAATTCTCAAACTTCCTCAAACTAATTCAATTGAAAACGGCCCATAGAATTCTTTAACTACCCTATACGTTTCCAGCACTCAACCCACTAATGTCATGGTATTCTCTGCTAGGCCCCTTAGATCCTTATACAAATCACTAAGTATTATACCTTCATGTAATAATTTCCATGGCAATGTTCTTCAATCATCACTGTTCATCAGTGATGCCAAACTCTGGAATGCTCTCCCACTACCTATTCATGGCATAACATACTCATTAAATATCAAATAAAATCTTATTTCCTTTTTAAATGGATTTGTTACAGCTCCTCTCTATCTGCATGTACCCACTTTGACTTTAATTGTCCAAGTACTCTGCTTTCACATATCTCACATCTGAACACGTTAGGGCAATTAACATTCAAAAGTATATCCACTCCCCCTTCATGTTCCCATCCCCTCCTTCATACCGCTAACATCTAAAACACTAATTAATTATTACTTACTATAATATGATCTTATAACCTAGGTTTAAAAGAGTCTATAAAATTCAGTTCTAGCATATGAGACGTGCTCATCTACAGATCAGTATCTCTGATCTGTCTCTCTTATTCCCCTTAACTACTTGTTCATTAGTCATTCTTATTCCTAACTGTAAAAAAAAAAAAAATCCATCCTTGTTAACTATACTCATCCCTGACTTTAAATTTTCCTGTTTATACTTTCACTTCAGTACCAATATCTCTTCACCCACTACTCTTACTCTGAAACACACACGCACACACACACACACACACACACACACACACACACACACACACACACACACACACACACATACTGTAACATTACCTTGTCTTACTTTAATATTGTTAATAATTCTCTCTTTCATGATACACTTTTATTATGATCAACATGAAATCAAAGGTGTGCTACTTGTATTGGCCTCTATCTAACTTTTTGTGTCAAGTCAAATTAATGTTAATCATTTATGGTTCACGTTTTCTATAAAACTGTTGCAACTGTTTTTCTCCTTGTCTCTAGAAAACTATTTTACTTTGTATAATGTATAATTTTTTGTTATTCTGGTACACTAATTGAAAATGTATGTAAAACTGTTGGCACTTTTCTCCTTGGGCCTATGCTGAAAAGGGGTCTTTACGTCCCATCTGGACTTTCCTTTTAAAGAAATATAAATAAATAAATAAATACATAAATAAATAAATATGCCTCACCATTCTGTTTCCTTCTTCATTGCTATGAAGTATATTACCATTTGGAGGGAAATCAAGATTATTCATAGTCATCTGCATAGATTATATACTTGTATTCTGGATGTTTAACACAGTTCACCATTTTAGCATTATTTTAACTTTCAAAATAGTTCTGTCAAAAGTTTATACAACCTTTAAATGATTTTAGGTATGGAGACAGATGTTAGCATTCATAGCTTCATAAGTAAGTACTAGGTGATATGTCCTTGCAGGCCATCTTAAGCCTAGCCGATTTCCCTTTTTGTACTCCAAATAACCTATCCCATTTGGTTACAAACCGGCCTTGCCCATCCTATGGCTGATAATTATATGTTACACCTGATGAGAATAATTGAGATCATACCATAGATAATTTGAGGGGACCCATGAATGGGATAAAGCATTTATCAGCTTCTTACCACCTATACAATTTATCCATCAACCATCTGACCATCTGCCTGTCCAGCACTAAAAAACATTCTACATAACTATGTCCCCACCTGGTCATTGTGTTCCAGTGACCAAAAACTCCTGAATGCCTACAAACCTATCAAATCTGCTGGTCATTGTCTATATTCATACAAGGATTCTAAGGCCTGGAACTCCTTACCTATATCCATTAAGTCAATACCATGCACCCCTCCAATCTTTAAAACCACTCTAAAAGACATCCTAGCTAAAATCTGTTCCTGTTCTTGCTCAAAATCAGGATTAACTATATCCCTAAATGTGAATAAGTACCTTCTCATTCATTATAACTCCTTACTCTCATTTCTTCATTTACTTCCTTACTCCTATCAAATTCTCTTCCCTGACTTTCTGTCCAAATATACCATAAACCTGCTTTTCTCTGACTTCATACTGCAATTTCTGTTTGTATTAGAATAACCTACATTTAGTTTCTCTACAAACTGTCTAAAATTTCTCTAAATATTAAATTATTGTCATATAACTTGTATTGATTCTTAACTAATCTTTTTATATTATATCTAATCTATTATAATTATTTAAACTGCAGATGTTTTTGTTTTATTTTTGCAGACTATAAAATTATTGTTCTTAAAAGGTGTTGTAATAATTTCATTGGGTCATAGGATCAAAGGAAGTTACTAGGCTATTGGCCCTGAGGCCCTTATAAGCCTAGCCAAGAGTTTAGCCCATGCATAGACAAATCAGCACCCAATGCCTCTGTCCAGCAGGGACATGGGTAGAATCCCATGGATGTATTTTCTATTTCCCATCCAGTTATCCAGGTTGCACTTAAAAATGGGTAAAGAGGTACTATGGTTGACGTGGAGAGGGAGTCTATTCCATAGATGGTGGAGTCTCTGGGACCTACATCTGTCCCACCAACAAGTCCTATTGATGTCACAGACCAGGTTGAGGCCATGTGTGTCGGTTACTCGAGTGGAGCTTGACTTGTGGATATGCAGCAGTTCCATCAAGGCAGGGTCTGAGATTGGTTTGTATGCCAGACAGAGGTCACCTCTAAGGAGTCTGTAGGAAACAGATTAGAGAGATAGGGATTTTAGACTATCTGTGTATGGTAGATTTTTAAGGCCCTGGAATCTCCTGATGAGGAACCTCTGTGGTCTCTCCAGCTGCTACATGTGCTTTGTGAGGTACATGCTGAATGGGGCATTATACTCAATAATGGGCCTTATAAGGGAAGAATACACAAATGTTCTAACCTCCTTGTCCCTGGATGAGATACCATTACTTATGAGATGGGCCATGTAGAAAGCTTTCCATACAATGGAAGCAACACGGTAGTCCAAAGTCAGGTTGCTATCAATCTGGGTGCTTCTTCAGACTGAATAATGTGAACAATACACAATTGCTTAAAAACAGTCCTTTTATGGATGAAAGCGCTAGTCCTTTTATGAATGAAAGCACTTACTGTGTATTGTGGATTGCAAAATATGTGGATTCAACCTTTTTAGAACTACCTGGCTGCTAATTGTGTTTTTTTGAAGATTTTATTTGTTCCAGAGAGGTGTGTTTTCGACTGTCTCAAAAAAGTCGACCAAATTTAACAGACATGACCTCCCCTTGAGGAAGCCAAACTGTGTGGGATCGAGTGTTTGGAGGTTGCCAATGTCCTTGTTAATGAGGTCCATGATAATATATTCCATGGCTTTGCAAATCAGGCTAGTTAGGTTGATGGATCTATAATTTCCCGAAATCGATGGACTCTCCACCTTTGTGTAAAGGGATGATATTGGCTGTCCTCCGCTCAACTGGGACAAAGCCGGTAGTCAGACCTTGGTTGAATAGGGCGACTAATGGTGCTGCATGTTCCTGACTGAGTTCATGTAGGATGCAGCCTGGGATATTATTGGGTCCCATGGAAGCTTTATTTTTTCTGTTTGAGAGAACAGCAATGATCTGATCCCTCGATATAAGGGGAAGGGGGCAGGTACTGGGAATGTCCTGATTTACTGATGAGGGGGACAGACGGGTGAAATTTTCACTGAATCTGTCAGCCAGCAATTTTGTTACATCTACGGCATTTGTATATGTGGTGTCCTTGACCAACAGTTCTGAACAGATCTGGGTACTACCTTTGAGATTATGGACATATGTGAAGAAAGCCTTATGATTGTCTATAGTAGATGTGGCCAATTTGGACTCGAAGTTTGCTTTGGAGGATTTCACTAGTGCTCTTATTTGCTTGTTTAGGCTAAGGAGAGATTGCTTCCAATTGGGTATCTGCTCCTTCTTGGTCCTGGACAGCAATTTTTTTTTTCTTTTGTTATAGAGTTTATTTATTGCAGATATCCACCAGACAGGTTTAGTTTTCCTTGTGGAGGATGATTTAGACCTGTCAGGTATTCCTGATTCCATGCATCTATATAAATGTTTATATAGTAATTTGGTATAGTTTTGGATACTGGTGCCAGTGCCTAGAGAGGGGGAGGGGGCTGTGAAGTTTTTTATACCATCCCTCAGGAGGCTATAATCAGCTTTGTAAAAGTTTTTTTGTTTGACCCTAGCTAGAGGTGGGTCGAAGGAGATGGTGACTTTGAATGTGACTGCTTTGTGGTGTGATCTTACAAGGGAGGATGATACTGCAGGGATGCTGCTGTGATTACTCATGTTGGTTAATACCAAGACCAAGATATTATCACCTCTTGTGGGGGTATCTACTAGCTGTTCCAAAGCATTTGCATTGACAAAATCGAGGAATCTCTGGGCATTTGTCTTCTGGCATGAGTAGTTCTTCAGTCTATGTTTGGGTACTTAAAGCCATCCAGGATCAGGGTAAAGGGTTGACTCTTGATAGATTTGAAGAGGTCTAGATAGGCAGTTTGAACATCTTGGGTTAGACTTGGAGCTTTTCTCCATGGACCTCTACTGAAAATGGGCTTCCAGCCAGTCAGACTTTCCCAGTAATCAAATGTCAATAAATAAATAATAAATAAATACATTTAAGGTTGCCTCTGTCCATTAATAGTCCATGGGGAAATCCTGGGAAAAGTTTTCTGTTTCCCATTTATAGATCTGAGCTGCACTTCAAAATGGACTGGGATAAACTTTGTTTTATGTGGATGAGGATTCTGTTCCACAGCAGAGGTATCCTCTGAGTAATATGCCTTGCTCTACAAACCATTTTGTTGATGTTGCAGAAGAGGTTTAAATCCCTAGACTGTCTAGTTCTGATGCCATTTGACTTGCTTATGTCAGTTGATGCCATTTGACTGGCATATTCCTTAGTACTTTATATATCTTTTCCTTCTTTGCCTTACCTTAAGAAATGCTATTATTTTAAAGTTAAGCAATATGAAATGTGGATATTATTGTGACATCCCTCCTCTGGGCCAGCAATCAAGGAGCCACAATCTTCATCACTGACACCAGTGGGGAAAGTTTACTTAGAATAAAAATAGATACACTTAGTACTTTTGGATGCAGCTCTCTGCACTGCGCATAATTTTCCTTAAGAGGATGCAGGGAGCACACTAGAGTCCTAGGGCTGGACTTCCTGTTCAGACCCCATATAAGATCCCACCTTTCTCTCTGCAGAAATCAGTGCTCTGTGTCCCTGTTCCAAGTAGCTCACACACACACACACACACACACACACACACACACACACACACACACACACACACACACACACACACACACACACACACACACACACACACTATTTCAGATTGATTTTCACACACACACACACACACACACACACACACACACACACACACACACACACACACACACACACACACACACTATTTCAGATTGATTTTCACACACACATACACACACACACACACACACACACACACACACACACACACACACACACACACACACACACACACACACACCTGGGAAAGGCTGTAAAAGATTTACCCGCTATGCCACCTCCACCCAGACTATAAGGTAGATTTGCTGCCACCAGTCTGCTACTTTAAAGCTCTTACCAGGGTACCCAATTATTCTTAGTAAAATTAATACTTATACGAATGGTAGTGTTAACCAATCGGCAAAACTTTCAGGAGTGTGAAGTCACAGTGCCACCAAATAAATGCAATTACTCTCAAATGTTAAAATATTTTCTAAAATACCAGTGACAATGAAAGGTATAAATATATTTAATAATACATAATAAAATAGAAAACATTAAAATACTGAATATCTATATACAATAAACACCCGAGTTTCAATTCACAGGAAATATAAAAAATAACAAAAATGGAAAGACTCAGACAGATACAGAAAAACAATACTTTTAGCTAATCTTACTATATTTTCCTAACTGACTAATAAATTACTCTCCCGTAGTTAGCTTACTTACTAAAGCAAGGCAAGATGAAATGGATGAGTGGTCTTGTCAGTTACAAAACAGACTACTGAGTATCATTGGCACTAGTATCTAAATGCAATTTCAGTACTTGCTACAAAATTACATCACATCTGGTAACCTGACTCAGTGGTCCCGCATTACCCCCTCAATACAAACTTGAACCAGGATGTAGCACAGATGTGTCACAATTCATACATAGAGCTTTGCTAAGGTTTATTCCAGCATCTGGAGACTGTAAATCAATTCCAGTGCTTTCACCTTTCCTGAAGAGACTGACAAGCCATTCTCTGGCACCTCAGGGTAGCAATTAGTTCACCATAAGGACAATAAGAGCAGGATCCCATCCTGGGCATTGCACCAATGGCTGCATTCAGACCCATGAGATAAAATCTTTATGGCCTAAACCAAGTAATTTAATTTCAAGTTATTTTTTCTTAAGATTAGCTGGGCTGAGCTTATAGGTTCATAGATTAGTACTAAGCTAACTGCCCTTGCAAGCCATTTTAAGCCTAGCCAATTGTCCCTTATGAGACTCAAACCCTGCACCTTGTGTTTGCA
The DNA here is from genome assembly GCF_019279795.1 of Protopterus annectens. Taxonomy (NCBI): domain Eukaryota; kingdom Metazoa; phylum Chordata; order Ceratodontiformes; family Protopteridae; genus Protopterus; species Protopterus annectens. The sequence continues at coordinate 532,959,969 of NC_056739.1, forward strand.
AGGCAAACACCTTAACCATTAGGCCACCCTCCCAAGCCATCCCTTCCAGTATCCTCTGTTAAAATATATATGCTCCAACTGTTAACAACAATATGGTCTGACATACATGTATATATTTATTTTCTGTCCAGCAGGACCCACTGTTGATACATTTTTAATACAAACAACTTTACTAATACTTTTTTAACACAAGCATATGTACAAATCAGTTTGATATTCAAATGACATAAAATTCTTTAGAAAACTCCAGCTAGTTATGCTGGCATAACTTACACAGGCACTGCCTACTCTCTCTCTCTCTGGCATAGCTGGCACTACCTCACATCATCACACCCCCCCCCCTTGAAGACTCAAACTAGTTTTTCAAGTCACCCTGTAGAAACGTTGCTTGAGAGAAATAAGCCTGCCTGGGAATACATTTACTCATGCCCTGTCTTGGGATCCCATCTGCATTGGCATTCCTGACCCCACAACAGTGCTGCACCAGGCGGATGCACCCAGGTTTCCCAGTGAACACTGGTCAGATTTCTCAAACCTGGGTAGGGATTAGCCACTGGGACATTGCTAGCTTTTCCACTGAGGTGTCAGTCTGAGCCTCACTGAGGAGATCAGTCACTAGATTACCCTCAGACACCTCCTGCCACAGACTGCAAATACTCAGCACAAGGACCTCCCTGTCATGGAAAAGCTTCATCATGTTAATATGGTGCAGTTTGTGCCCCTGCTTCCTGCCTAGCACATTAAACATGTAGTTAACATCACTGACCTTCCTTCCCACTTTGAAGGGTCCTTCACAAGCTGCCTGCAGCTTATTGGGTCTGACAGGAATGAGCACCTTAACCTGCTGTCCCAAAGCATAATCTCAGGCTTGAGCATTCCAGTGATATCAGACCTTTTTCTGCTTTTGGGCTTCTGGCAGGTTCTCCTAGGCCAAGCCCATGAGCTCCTTAAGCCTTGTACTGAGGTTTAGGACATATGCCACAACAAATTCCTTGTGGGAATCTCACACACCCTCTCACTCATCACAAATGAAATCCAAGGGCCCTCTCACCCTATGTCAACACAGCAACTCAAAGGATGAAAACCCTGTGGATTCTTGGGGTACTTCTTTGTATGCAAACAGCAACTGGGGCTAATATTTATCCCCCTCTCTCTTAAATGGTCTGCAAATGTCCTTAGCATGGTTTTTAGTGTAAAGTTTAACCTCTCCACAAGACCATTAGTCTGGAAATAGTATGGGGTAGCCTTTATGTGTTTCACTCAACAGTGCTCCCACAGACAACCCAGCAGGTCTGACATGAAATTTGCACCTCTGCCAGTCAGCATTTTTCTCAGGGAAAACTACCCTTCTGAAAATCTCTAACAAAGCAGATTTTCAATTTACAGGAAATATAAAAAATAACACAGATGGAAAGACTTAGACAGATACAGAAAAACAATACTTTTAGCTAATCTCACTATATTTTTCTAACTGACTGAAGAATTACTGTTTCCTAGTTAATCCAACCAAAATTGAGGTACCATGCCCAGGAAAACCAAGAAACAACTTAGAAAACAAAAAACAGACACCAATGGAGGTGAAATGAATAAATCTGAATACTGATAATGGACACAACAGCTAGGTTTATTCAGTACATAAACGCACACATCACATGGCATTTTCATCCACTGGACTTCATCAGATGTAACAAATTTTATCTATGCTGTACCAAACCTTTTTATACACCTTCCCCCTGTAATTAGTGAATCAATTAATGTTTTATTAATACATTTAAAGTGGTAACACTCATAAACCCTTTTATATTCATTCAGGTACATTCAGTTCCCTAGTTAAGTTACTTACTAAAGCAAGGCAAGATGAAGTGGGTGAGTGGTCATGTCAGTTCCAAAACAAAGTACTGAGTGTCATCTGTCACATCTCTCACTAGTATCTAAATACAATTTCAGTGCTGGTTGCAAAATGAGATCATATCTGGTCATCTGATCCTGCGATTCCCACAATAGCCCCCTCACTAGAAACTTGAGCCATGATCTGGCACAGATGTGTCACAATTCATAGATAGAGCTTTGCTAAGGTTTATTCCAGCATCTGGAGACTGTAAAACAATTCCAGTACTTTCATCCTTCTGCAGAGACTAACCAGCTATTCTCTCTCACCCCAGGGTAGGAATTAGTTCACTACTAAGGACAATAAGAGCAGGATCCCAGCCCAGACATTCTGCATCTGTCTGCATTCGGACCTGTGAGATAAAATCTTTATGGCTCAAATTAAGTTGTTTAATTTCAAGCTAGTTTGCTTAAGTTTAGCTGGGCTGAGCTTAACCCCTTCCCTTCCAGTATCCTCTGTTAAAATATATATGCACTTCAACAGTTAACAACAATACAGTCTTACTTACATGTATATTTCTTTTCTGTCCAGCAGGACCCACTGTTGATATATTTTAACACAAGCAACTTTATAAATACATTTTTAATACAAGCATCTGTACAAATCAGTTTGATATTCAAATGACATAAATTTCTTTACAAAACTCCAAGTTATGCTGGCATATGTTACACATGCACTGCCTTACTCTCTCTAGCAGAGCTGGCACTACCTCACATCATCACAAATATCACTCAATATTTTGCTTTAAATGAAGACATAAACAGAAAATGAAAAAAATACAAATTTTTTGGGAGGGGGTGATATGTGATTCCTATGGAAGTAGGACATTAACATAGTGTGATCACTGGATCACGAAGACACCAACCCCTTACATACCATATTAAAATATAGAATGAACTTTGAATTCACCATAAAATGAACTGGGGAAAATACCTGGTTTTGGCAAAGCGCACATACTTTTCTTTTTCACTTATGCGGTGAATTACAAAAAGAAAAATATATATATTCCTGAAACACAGGGTTTGAAAATGTATTTTATGGACCAGTTCTTTTTTTTTGGCAAGTTAGCCGCATCCTGATTGAATGGTATCATTTATCCTTTGCGTAAGCTGCGTCTTTTTTATTGGGCAAAAAACAAAAGTTCATGTCACCAGAACTCCTATACCCTACAATGTATGAAAGAAAAAAAAATGAAGAGTGCATCAAATTACACATCAGCAACTCCATAATATAGTCTAACTAAATGTGATTTGATGTACACTGTCACACATCTGAATTATTATAGTAGACTACAATGCTAAATATATACAATAAATTCTTTCTGCTTTACTTATATGAAGAACCATCTATATTAGAAATAATAATTAACCTCCTGGTGTACTGTCCACAGTTTAGTTCTTAATCAGCCAGCTCCATTAGCTGTATGGAGCTCTGCCATTTAAACAGTTTGCTTCTGGCAGTGGTATTGCATGTTTCATAAAGCAGAGTCTCATTTTCCAGATGACACCATGTTTATACTAATTATATCAATACTGGCATCTGGTCCCTAAGCATCTAGTCACATTTTTCATATGTAATGCCTGAGTATCAGCATGTAAAATAGGATGCAGATAGGCAACATAGATGAGGTAAAACAGGTCACCTTCTCCTGCTTTCAGGTTGTATGTTTCTAGGAATCAGACCTAGAGACAGCATGCAATTTATCTGTATATTAAAAGTCTGTAAACATACCATGTACTGTAAAACTAAGCTGAACATTATAGATCTAAGAAAAAATATTTTATTATAGGTAACTTTCCAACCATTTTTCCTTCCCACTCTCTGTTTACAATTCCCTGCTCTTTAACTTTAGCTTGTGCCTTGATTAATGCATTTTTATATGACTCGCTTCTTAAGTAGTCTTGAATTTTTACCCACTTCTTCAACCAGAACATTTGCTGCCATTATAACTGTCCATGCATGGCCCTACCAATGTCTATAGTTTGTAATAGAATAAAACTGAAATAAATGAAGATTATAATATGCACTATACTTTGACTCACTTTGCATTTGTTCCATTAAATGAATTTACCTGCTAATGTATGTAAAACCCATTCTCACTGCTGACTAGGTTAAGATAAGTAGGTAACATATGTGCAACTTTCCTAGAATTGTTGTAGAAGGTTTATCACATACTCTAAGACAGAGGCATAATTACACACTAGAAATTATGAATATTGGTTGATGGGGTACTTACTTTAATAGCAAGGTCTCTGTGTTCTAAATTCTGTGAGTGTGTGTGTGTGTGTGTGTGTGTGTGTGTGTGTGTGTGTGTGTGTGTGTGTGTGTGTGTGTGTGTGTGTGTTTCTTTGTGATAATGGAAGCATCTTTAGATAGTTTTATTTCTGTATCAAACACAATGCATAGCCTTCCAAGTATAACAGAATATTTTTACTTGAGCAGGGACTGGTCAGTCAATTATGTGTCACATCTTTCAAAGTATTTGTGCAAAACACGAGTGTCTGCTTACTTGAAATGCCATTGCAGAAGTATGTTTCTTTTTACAGAAGCACATCAGTTACTATATTGTGTAAAATGCAGGCTTTAATTAAACAGAAAATGTACAAGATAAGAAGCAAGCAATCGACAAAGAATTACAAGACAATCATTGATATTTGTGCTTTTCAAAATTGTCATTCCAGTGTGTAAATGCAATTCCTTCAATTCTAATACTTCCTGGGTAATGCGTGTGTGTGTGTGTGTGTGTGTGTGTGTGTGTGTGTGTGTGTGTGTGTGTGTGTGTGTGTGTGTGTGTGTGTGTGTGTCATCATCACCCTCCAAGTTCTGGTGTAATTAGTGCATTTGGCACCTTGTGACTCTTAAAATGAGTTTCAGCTGCTAATTGCTAATTGAAAAATTAGAAACTCCATTAGAGACTGGATCTAATTAAAGTGGAATTGAACATCCCTAGCCTGGCTTATTCGTCAGTTGCAATCACAAAGTGTAGTCATTACCACTCATGGAAGTCATTTGGTTGTGATTCAGAGCTTCTGCATCTAACAGTAAATAACAACACATTTGTGTTTTTATTTATTTATTTTTTTACTTTTTACATTCACATTTAAGTAACATTTCTGTTGTTACTGAATTGATTTAAATCAAAGAATGGCAGTATTTTTTTCTAAGATATTATTTTTTCTACTTATTTTACATTTCTTTACTGGGAAGTTATTATGTACTAATTTAAACTGTAGTAGCAAGCATGTATAACAACAACAAATGGTTTTGTAACGCATATGTGACATCATTATATGGGCGGTTTCAACTGCCAGATGAAGGAGACCCTGTTTCTGTATGACAGTATAATGCAAGAAAACAGAAAGGGTCCTAAATATCGAAGAATAAGATCACATTGTACAGCTGTTATGAACATTCAAAATAGCTGCTAACATTTGGAGGATGAGACAGCATAGTAAAATTATACATCGATTTCAGTGTTCAGTATGACGAATGCTAGATTTCACTGCTGGTACTGCAAATTGTGGGCAGTTGTATAATAGCAGTGAGGCGTAATAAGTTATGTAACATTCTGGTTCAGCTCTTAATACTTTTGCCAGTGAAAGAGAAGGGCAAGTGTTCTAGTTAAGGGATGAGCTTTTCTGTTTACTCTCATGTTTGATTTCTTGGCATCCATATCTGGAACACATAACAACCTGGTTGTTATTAGAGACATGAGCATATTCCCCTATCAAATACCTGGAGGATGCTGATTACATTTTGATTACATTTGAAACTATAATAAAAAAACTTGCTATAGAAAGGTTTGTGCTGCCACATAGACAGCAGCAGAGAACTGAATTACATGCTTGCAGACAGCTTTGAAACGTGTAACATCTTTCCTTGTCAAACAAACAGCCTGAGAATGGCAGAGCTACACAGCCTTTAAAGTTGTTGACTAAAAAGAGACATATTTTGCTTCTGGTCACCATTTGTGTAGCAGTTTGAAGTAAGTAAGTGGCATCTTTTAAAGCTGTTAGACAGTTTGCACATTTACATTTTTTTAATTTGTAGTACACATGGCAAATAAAGCTCACTGTATATTACAAAGACTTTTAATTGGTTATAAGGCATACACATTTGTAAATTTGTCCTGCAAATGGATTCAGGAAGTTCACCTCTAAAACTTTCTTCCTGTGGTGAATTTCTTGAATCCATTTCTGGAACACATTACAATGAAACTAGTTAAGATCAGAGCCTACATCATAATCATCTATATAATACATGGAAAGCCCTTGTTATATAAGAAAATCTGGTACTTATGTATTATTGATAGATAGATAAATGTAGCAAAAATCCCTGATCACTATATTCCCTAGAAGATCAGTGCTGGTGCGCATTCTGAGTGTAAGCCAGCAGTGTACCCATTTCTTCTTCTTTATTTGTATTTACGTGACTATAGAACTGATATATATATATATATATATATATATATATATACATATATATATATATATATATATATGTCAACAGTCTGAAGAAGAACTGTGTGTGTGTGTGTGTGTGTGTGTGTGTGTGTGTGTGTGTGTGTGTGTGTGTGTGTGTGTGTGTGTGTGTGTGTATGTGGTGTGTGTGTGTGTGTGTGTGTGTGTGTGTGTGTGTGTGTGTGTGTGTGTGTGTGTGTGTGTGTGTGTGTGTGTGAAGTTTGAGAGTGCTTACTGGCTGTTTTTATTCCATTAAAGCAGGTCTTTGGAATCTGGCCCCTTAGCTTGCTTATAGATAGGCCTTACACTGAAGTAAGTCACTTACACTGAGATCAAATCTTTCAGAATCAGGAAAAACATACACTGAGAGCAAGTATTTTGGAATCTGGCCCCATGTGTAATACACTGTCCTTCCACTGGAAACAGGTCCTGATATTTTTAAAGTTTTGGTCTCCTTTGCATGCCCTCTACCTGACCATCACTTGTTTTATGTCTGCTCTCTTTTCTCCATTTTAGCTTATGGTCTCTGTTACCATACCTGTCAGGTATGAGACTGCTCCATGGGCAATTTGGAAAGAAGAAGTTGATCGTTGTAGACAGCCAGCAGTGCCACATATGGTCACTGTAGATCAGAGTTTAAAGTGGTGTGCTTGTATCTCTAAGAAGCATGCAAGGCTGTACATGCATGTATATAACCCGTACACATGTACAACCTTAGTGCCATTTTGTAGAAGCAGCTAAGGAGTAAGAATGCATGATCAGAGTCATTAATTGTATATGTTACTTAAGTTAGAGTCAATAGTTATTCAAAGTATCTCAGCGTGTGTAAAAGTGCTTACAGTGTGTGCTTATTACTGTGCATGTATTTCAAAGAGTTTGTTTTGTGCAATGTGCAACTACTTTGCTTAATCCAGTCAAAGTACAGCTATTTCGAAAAAGTTTCTTGTGCTGGGTGTGTCTAGTCGCAAAGTACCTCCATTACAGAGTGCTTCTTGTACTGTAGAGAATTGCCTAGCAAGGTACCACCATTTTGGGGACATTTCAGTATGCTTTATGCAGTTATTCACAAAGTGAAAGCACGTTGAAAAGTTATTGAGGCTAAGGCAACAGATGATCGATTTATTCATATTGTGCAGTTAATTGGCATGTTTCTTACACTGATAAGAGGTATTTTCTTACAAAACACAACATTACAAGAGGATTACAGTGATCATGAATTATTTAGTTGCATTGTAAAGTTCTTGAATGTTTCTTAAACTGATGACTTTAATAAGTCAGGGTAAATGACTGTAGCATTACTGCCTTCATCGATAAAATTCCGAAAGTACTGCAAATGATGATAAATGATTTTAGCATTTTGCCTTTATCAATAAGGTCCAGTAGTATCAAAAAGACCAAGAAGTTATTTTGCAAAGTCCGGTAAAGTATAGAAAAGTCTGAGAAGTTTATTTCGCAAAGTCCAGTTATTCGAAGGTACTATGAGTTTGTTTACTCGCATAATTCAAAAAAGTCCAACAAAGGTACAAGTTCAGAGTCCAAAGGCATTGAACAATTATCAGCATTAATTCTGGCATATCTGCATGTGTGTATATGTATGCTGATTTGCAAACCCCTTTGCTAGCATGTGTTAATATGACAGTTGGCAGATGGATTAAGAAACCCCCTACCGCTTGTATTTGATCAGAATATTGCAGAGAACTGGAGAATATTTGAGCAGGAGTACGATATTTTCATACAGGCAGCTTATGCAGATAGAGATGCGCGTACAAGGGCATTCATTTTGCTAAACCTAGCTGGGTCAGAGGCCATAGAAAGAGAGTGTTTATTTGTGTATGCACCAGCAGTATATGAACGAGAAGGTGCAGGCCACTATATTGTTGTACAAGCTGAATCACAGGAAGACCCTGATTGTTTAAAGCGCAAGTTCAGAGAAATGTGTAACTCAGATGAATATTACATTAGAGAGTCATTTGTTTTACACAAGAGATCAAAAACCAGGCGAAACATTTACAGCTTATGTAGCTGACTTGAGAAACAGAACTAAATCTTGTTAGTTTGGTGATCTAAAAGATGAGCTGATAAAGGTCAGGCTTGTATGTGGCATTACCAGTGCTGCTGTGAGAAAGATTTTATTTTGTGACAGTGATTTAATGTTGAGCAAAGCTATAGAGATTTCTCAGATTCATCAGGTGACTGCAAAACACACAAGTATACTTGTGAGTGACAAGAACATGGTTTCAGTTGGTTCCAGAGCGCATGTTGATAGTATGCAACATGTGGCAAACAAGAATAGGCCTAAGCACATGGCAGCTACAGGATTTCCAAAGAAGCCACAAGGTTTACCAGGAAGTTCCAAGACAGGTTAAGGTCCAATACCAGCTCAGTGCAACACAAGCATGAATCAGCAAAGCCCAAATCTAGCATTATTGTTAACTGTCGCAATTGTGGTGAGAATCATGAGTCTAAAAGACAGAGGTGCTTAGCATATGGTCAGCAGTGTCACAAGTGTAAGAAATGAAATAATTTCCAAAGGTTTTGCCAATTAAGTAGGGCTCACACAGTTGTACAGAAAGGTCGCGCAAAAGGCAAGTTGATCAGGTAGAGCCAAAGCAGTCAGCTTTCTATGTAAATGGTGTATCAATGCTTGTTGAAAGATTTGATGCAGTGAACTTATTAACAAGAAGTGAAGCATTTTGTACTGTCTGGATTAATGAAAAATCCACAGAGCTCAAGGCAGAGACTGGCTCAAAGTTTAATGTTATATCAGCAGACACATTTGCAAGAGTGAGACCTAATGAACAACTCAATGTAACCAGTAGTGTGAGATTTGTTGCTTATGCAGGTGAAGAAATTCATACCGAAGGTTCAGTAATACTTTCATGTTATTTGGCTGAGAACAGTTACAACTTGTTATTCTATGTAGCCTGAAGACCAGTACAATCTTTATTGGGTCTCAAAGATAGTTTAAGAATTAATCTACTTTCTTTTCTAAAGAAGTTCATCATGTAACTGCAGTTCCGGGGTCCAGTTTTTCAGAAGCCATTTTCTCAAAGTATGCTAATGTTTTCGATGACAAGTCAGGCAAACTTCCAGTTGTCTATTCCATGATGTTAGATGCAGAGATCACTCCAGTAGTCAGACCATCAAGAAGAGTTCTGGCAGTGATGCAAGATAAAGTTAAAGCTCAGTTGGAGAAAATGGTGTACCAGGATGTGATTTGTCCAGTCACAGAACCAGCAGAATGGGTGTTGTCCATGGCAGCTGCTAACAAAAAAGGCTCAGACGAAATCAGAATATGCATTGACCCAAGAGATCTGAATAAAGCATTAAAAAGACCATGTCATCCAATGCACACAGTTGAAGAAGTTGCAGCTCTAATACCAAATGCCACTGTATTTTCTGTTTTGGATGAAATAACTCATTTTGGCAAGTGCTGCTAGATCACAGATCCTCATTTCTAACTACTTTTGGTACTCTGTTTGGCAGATACAGATTCCTAAGGATGCCATTTGGAATCAATTCTGCAAGTGAAGTCTTTCAGCGTGCAATGGGGAAAATTTTTTCAGGTTATTCATGTACCATAACAGTAGACGATCTGTTGGTTGGAGGCAATGGTGAAGCAGAGCATGACAGAAACCTAAAGAAAGTTCTATACAGAGCATGTGAATTGAACTTAAAGCTCAGTCCTCTGAAGTGCAAATTCAGACTTCCAGAAGTTACATATGTAGGTCATTTGTTTATGAGTACAGGCTTGAGACATGACCCAACCAAACAAGCAGCTATTCTACAGATGTTATCACCCGATAATATGCAAAGTTTACAGCATTTTCTGGGCATGGTAAATTATTTAGGCACATTTATACCAGACTTCAGTGAGGTGACACTATCTTTAACAGAACTAACATGCAAAAATGTTGCGTGGTCATGGTTAGAACATCATCAAAATGCATTTGAAGACGTTATGCAGAAAATTGCCACCCCATCTTCATTAAGATACTGTGATGTGAACAAACCAGTTATTCTTTCCTGTGATGCTTCAAAATTTGGTTTAGGTGCAGTTATACTTCAAGAGGGCAGACCAGTAGCCTATGCATCTAGACACTAACGCAAACTGAGGTCCAGTATGCTCAAATTGCGAAAGAACTGTTGCAATAGTATTTGCATGTTCCAAGTTTCATGATTATATTTATGGTTGGTCTCTTCAGATTGAAACTGATCATTAACCTTTAGTTACTATTCTAAAGAAGCCTATGCATTCTGCTCCAGTGAGATTACAAAGAATGATGCTCAGATTGAAAAAGTACAATTTCAAATTGGTCTACACTAAAGGTAAATTGCTTTATTTGGCTGATACCTTATCCAGATCTCCTAGACTTACAACAGAGCAGCTTGATGCAGAGAATTTTCACTTTGATATGATATCAGTGCATTCTTTTCCACCACTAGACATGATGAGTTAAGAGATTATATTCGGACTGATCCAATTTCACAGAAGCTCAATCAGTATCTTAATGTTGGACGGCCGTCAAAGCAATCTAGTGTATCACCGGTAGTGCATGTGTATATTGCATTAAGAGATGAATTGCTGCTGGAAGATGGTATTAGTTTCAAAGGTCCCAAAATTGTTGTTCCTACTTACTTACAACAAGAGTATATCCAGATTGTACATCATGGTCACCCAGGAGCTACAGCTACTAAGAGAAGAGCATGAGAATTATATTTTGGCCTTCCTTATTGAAAGACATTGATAGAGTTCTTTCTACTTGTTCAGTATGTAATAGTAGCAGATTACATTTGCAAAGAGAACCGTTTCAGCTAAGTCCAATTCCTGAGCTACCTTGGTCTACTCTAGCAACTGATATCTTTGAGTGGAACAATCAACACTACTTAGTTTTGGTGGAGTCTTATTCAAATTGGTTTGAAACTGATCTGCTACCAAACGTAACCTTAACAGCTGTTATTACTAAGTTGAAACATCATTTCTTAGTTCATGGTAGTCCAGACAAACGTTTTTCTGACAATGGTACTCAATTTACTAATCAGTTGTTTCAGAAATTTGCAAAAGAAAGTGACTTTGTACATGTCACTAGCAGTCCTGAATATCCTCAATCCAAATGTCTAGCTGAAAGAACAGAACAGAGTGAAAAGCAATTACTTCTTCTTCTTTCGGCTTTTCCTGGTTAGGGGTTGCCACAGCGGATTACCTGTTTCCATTTCTTCTTGTCCTCTGCATCTTGCTCTGTCACACCAACCACCTGCATGTCCTGTCTAACCACATCCATAAACCTTATCTTAGGCCTTCCTCTTTTCCTCTTACCTGGCAGATTCATCCTTAGCATCCTTTTCCCAATATACCCAGCATCCCTCCTCAGCACATGTCCAAACTAACACAATCTTGCCTCTCTGGCTTTGTCTCCAAACTGTCCAACCTGGGCTGACCCTCTAATATACTTATTCCTAATCCTGTCTACACTCGACACACCCAGTGCAAATCTTAACATCTTTAACTCTGCCACACCCAGCTCTGACTCCTGCCTTTTTGTCAATGCCACTGTCTCAAAACCATATAACATAGCTGGTCTCACTACCCTTTTGTAGACATTCCCTTTCTCTCTTACTGGTACTCATCTGTCACAAATCACTCCTGACAGTCTTCTCCACCCACTCCACCCTGCCTATACTCTCTTCTTTACCTCTCTTCCACACTCGCCATTACTCTGAACTATTGATCCCAAGTATTTAAACTCATCCACCATCGCCAACTCTACTCCCTGCATCCTCACCATTCCTCTATCCTCCCTTTCATTCATACACATATATTCCGTCTTAGTCCGGCTGACCTTCATTCCTCTCCTCTCTAGAGCATATCTCCACCTCTCCAGGGTCTCTTCAACCTGTTTCCTACTCTCACTACATATCATAATGTCATCTGCAAACATCATAGTCCATGAAGACTCCTGTCTGATCTTGTATATCAACCTGTCCATCACCATTGCAAATAGGAAAGGGCTCAGAGCTGATCCTTGATGTAAACGCACCTCCACCTTAAACGCATCTGTCATTCCCACTGCAGATCTCACCGCTGTCACACTACCCTTGTACATATCCTGTACCACTCTTACATACTTCTCTGCCACTCCCAACTTCCTCATACAATACCACAACTCCTCTCTAGGCACTCTGTCATATGCTTTCTCTAAGTCCACAAATACACAATGCAACTCCTTCTGACCTTCTCTGCACTTCTCCATCAACACTCAATTACTTGAAATGTCAAAATATGATAATACTGATGTGTTCTTGAATTTGCTTAATTTCAGAAGCATACCCCATGATGATATCCATGGCTCACTTGCTCAAAGACTACTTTCCAGGAAAATTGATGCTAGGTAAGGTGATGCACATGATGTCAGTTGATCTGCACAGTCAGGACACATGAAATTTCCACTGGTGTGATGGTGACTATCGCTTTCATGTTAGGACACAAATAAACAATTTTTGTGGGTTCTGTTTATACAGCTTTATTATATTCAAACACATTACTACTGTTGACTATTGACACTAACTTAAGTAACTTATATACAATTAATGACTCTGATCATGCATGCTTACTTCTTGCAGCAATTATTTCTACCCCCCAGACACACACTTCTATGCCAAATTGTTACTGACAACTTTCTGGGCAATTATGACACTGGCCAAATTAACAGGGGCAGGTCTAACTGCAGGCTACAACAATACACCCTCCCACAGAGTGGGCAAGCTGACAAAAAAGTAGTTCCTTCCCACCTTCTCCTGCGAAGCTCCTCCAGATATTGAGGCTATAATCAAACTCAGGTTGTCTGGGTCTCAGTGATGCCAGCATCCTTCTATACTGCAAATTCAGGAGGTATCCTTTTATAATTAAATGCATCTCCAGGTTTTGCTTTTGGTTTTCATTTTGCAAACAATACGAGTGAAATGATGCAATGGATTTAAGTCCGCAACCAAAATATGTAATGGATGATTTTGAGAAAGCTGCAGTTAATTCTGTTGCAACACATTTTCTAGAAATAGACAGGAAAGGGTGTTATTTCACCTATGTCATATATTAAGGATGTATTCAGAAATATGTTTAAATATGAAATATGAAATAAACTTTGTTTTTTTGAGAATCTTTTGAAGCAGTTATTGACAGTCATGTTTCTGCCTGCAGATCGCATTCTACATGGATTTAAATCCTGGGTGATAACGTATTATTTGACATTTGTTTACCAAGGAGGTCCAACTGGGCTAGTAGCCCATTTTCAGCAGAGGCCTGGGGAAAAAAAGCTCCACATACAGAAATACTGTTAGATTTCATTTTGTACAGGTAGATTTTTAAGAAAGTATACAAAGTGTATGAAGTTACTTGACAGGTACAACAATTGTATTGTTTAACATCTATTATACATTGAATAATAGATATTATAGTTAGCACAGCCATACTCTACACATATTCTGTAACCACATGCTTGCTATTACTTATTTACATACAGCTGACAGATTTGTACCGAAAAAATAATCAGTAGGTATCACTGGAATGTTTTTTTTTTTTTACTGCCTTTTAGTAGTTGTAAGTACATCATTGCAACATATTGGCATCACAGTATTTATTTAAGGGGAGATTGGAGGAGTAAGGAGTAGCAGAAAAGAAAAAAAATATGTAGGTGTTCTGCTGGACCATGGAAGAAGAGAGGAAACAAGTATTCAGCCTGGTGTTGAGCAGGAGCATAACCAGTTGTCATGTAGGTGATTTCTAAGCAGATTTGTAAAAGTTGTGGGGTTGCTGGTGTTCAGAATAGTCTATGGGATGTTATTCCATGCCTTAGATATGTGTTTAGAGTATAGTGCCTCCCCAAAGTTGTTGTTGGTTTTTGACACTTTTACCAGTAGTTTATTAATGGACCTCAGTGATCTACTTTTGGTTTTAATGTTTACTAGGGTTTGAAAAGATAGGCATTTGTTTGGTTGAGGTATGATAGAGTGAGCTTGAATGAGCTGGTTAAAAGATAAGAGATTGGGTAGTTCAAGCCATTTTATTTGTCTGAGAGCAATGCAGTGATGAGTTGTGTGAGGTAGGCCTATGGTAAATTTGGTGATTTTGTGGTAGCATGATTCCAACTTAATTAAGTTGGTTTTGCAGAGGTTAGTGAAAATGGCAGAGGTGTACATTATAGTATATAATAGGTAGTTCCCACCTATAGTTTGTCTGGAATTATTGGTGAGATAGGCTTTATTTTTGTAGAGAGATCCTAATTTTGCGTGGAGTTTTTTTTTTTTTTTTTGATAACTTGTGATACAGGCTTTTCGAATCTCAAACAGTTAATCTCATCTCTTTGCATAGTTTCTAGAGACTTCTGTCACAGGAAACTCAAAGAGATATAGAACATGACTTACAAGGTAGAGATTGTTCTGTCTTTATTTCCTCCTATATTCTGCTCAGTTTTGATGTCTGCATCTCTGATTTGTCACAGGCACGTAAAAGTGTAGAGAAGCTATAGTAGCCATTCTTACTTCATAAAGAAATTGGCAGTAGTAAACTTCTGTAGTAAATTACATTCAGACAAAACTATATAGATTACTTAATAACAATCAGCCTAGAAAACTGGTTGCTATGCTAAAGAGGAAGATTTGAAAGATGCAGGCAGAAATGAAGCCAAACATAATCTGAAAAAAAAAATCATCTAATTTCAAGGCTCATTTTCATTTATTCTTGCAAATTACTTAAAAAGTTGAAAAAAAACAGGTATTCGATTAAACTTTTCACACCTGATTAATCAAAAGTTTGCACAAGTTTGCACAATCTCAATGGCCAGCTTTGTTCAGTAGCTGAAGACTCCACTGTTTGGCAAATGAAGACCAGCTGCTTTGAAGAACAGTGGAACACTAAGTCAAAATATCAAGAGCACATTAGGCATATCTCTTTAAGAAATATTTTATCTCTATGTTTATTTTTGGTCTTTCAGAGATTTCCCTGGTGCTTACAGTAAATGTGCAGCAACTATAAGAATCAAATGTCATTTCCAAGGATTTCATATCCACACAGTCATCTAGCATTCCTCCTCATATTATTTATTATTTCAGTACCTAGTATGACAGTCATTTTTGTTGAATGTCTAAGGGCCATGGTTGTAATTCTTGGAACAGCAATAGTAAAGCTCTGAAAATGAGAACATATTCTAAGTCTGAGGTTGTAGTACCCAAAAGTAAATCTCTTACTACAAAGTACAGATGAGTTGGTATATGTAAGTAGCAGGGCTGCAGGGTGGGTAAGCGAAGCTTTAATAGCACTGGAGCATGTTTTGACAGTCGTCATTATTTACGGCTATTTGCACTTTATTTTGACGCACAGATACAAGCCCCACATGTCAACTAGAGAGTCACTGTACGGTGCCAAAAAAATGTGTGTATGCGTATGCATGTGACTTAGAGGTCTGTCCTATAACTTGATTCTCACCTCATTATCATCTTTATCTATTGTACTCACTGTACTACCTGCCACTGCTATACCATTCACTGATAAGTCTCACAGTTCTGGCACCTATCATTTAAAAATCAAACACATCATAATGAAATGCCTTTACTTGACGAGGACACTCCTCTCTTACCCACAGCTCTGATTAAGGGGCACTGATTTTCATACCAATCCCTTCAAAGCCATCAGTGAACTTTTCAACTGTGTGTGACTGATTACAGTCATTTTAGGATACGAGGATATCATCAGCAAATATTAAGGATGAATCTTCACTTCCCCGCATTAGGTACTACTGAGTCCTCAGCTGGTCCTTGAGGTCTCGTTGGTGAAAATGCTAAACATTGAAAAGAAACTCAGTAGATGAAAGTCCAACAGGTTTTGAGGGGGGATTGATTGGATAAATCTAGCTCAATTCCTTGTGTGGAGGGTATATTTTTTTCTGCATCTGAGGCACCATCTAGTAGAGACTGGAGGGCTGAGAGTCCCATGGGAGGACATGCAAAGCTACATAGAGTGTGAGCGGATGTGTAATGGTCACATGCATGGGAGCTCTGCTTATTATCATTACATTCATGGTCTTTTTCGGATGGTTTTCCCAATCACATTCATATTCCTTGTATTTAATTTAAAAAAGGTTTCTTCCCCAAGGGACTATATGATACATTTTTCCCTGTGTCTCCCCTTCTGGAGAAGCAGTGATGTCAGATTGATAATATTAAAAAAGAGCTTCTTTCATGTAGAGCGAGAGCTCCTCCGTAATTAAGAATATCATAAGATCTCATTCCACAGTGAAAAAATGAGTTGCCCATTTAGGAACCACAAAACTGAGGATTAGTGGTTGAGGAACAGACAAAATAAATAAATTCTTAAGAAAACCATGAGCAGTAGAGGAGACAATACCCACTCTTGGCACAGTCTTTCTGATTCAGCCATCTTGAATGCATGTGAATTAACATCAAGAATGTAGAATTAGGTCACAGTATTGAAAGGCAAACATCAGCATATCAAGAGGCCCATATTGTTGTAGTACCTCCTACAAGATATTTCATAGTGAGTGTTCATTTACTTAACTTGGTGCACAGCACAGGTATATTATACTAGCAAAGTTATGTAACTCTATCAATATCCATGTTTAGAAAAATAGCTCATTCACAATTCCTCTGTCAGGATTGAATC
Organism: Protopterus annectens; assembly: GCF_019279795.1. Taxonomy (NCBI): domain Eukaryota; kingdom Metazoa; phylum Chordata; order Ceratodontiformes; family Protopteridae; genus Protopterus; species Protopterus annectens. The sequence continues at coordinate 532,976,989 of NC_056739.1, forward strand.
TGCAGTATTTCAGCTGAAACAGATTTGTGGCTTTCTTACAATGTCCTTGCCAACAGCCTAGCATTTGTGTTACCAGGAAAGCTAAGTATGAGCTATCTAGTAAAGAAGCCAGTCACCTTTTTGCCACTTTGAAAATACAGAGGACCTCCCTTAGTTCTGGAATCCAGTGGTGTGGTCCCCATCATTTTTTGCAACATTAAAACGGTGCATTAACTATAAATCTTCAACAATTTCTACTCCAAAAATGAAACAAACCAAGGCAAGAAACAACAAATATTGAAAAACAAAACTCAAGACTTTTGAAGTTCCTGATTAATAAAGAATGAAAGTGTTAAATTTTATTTATCTCCAATTTTGTTTATACGTTTTATTTTTCAGTTTTCTCAACAAAGTCTGTTTCATTACCTACTGCTGGTTGGATTTCAGTCATGTCTGCTGTCTTATCACAGCAAAATACTTTAATTACTACAGCAACTTTTTTCTTTAAAGAATTTATCCCAAGCAGAACAGTCAAGTATTTTAATGACTATTCAAAGAAGGGCATGTCTGTCAGCCCTCCCCCAACCCCCATAGTAGAGTTTTGTCTACATCAGGGGTGTCCAACCTTTTCATTTGCAAGGGCCACATTGAGTCAACAGACAGAAATGGTTTGGGGGCAAACGGCAAGTGAGGACCAAAAAAAAAAAAAAAAAAAGGTCTCACATTAACTGAAGAGCAAAAAAAAAAAAAAAACCCATACTGAACAACAATCATATCAAGGGTAGGACACATTAACCTGGAATCAAATATTTTTATTAATGATTAATTAGGTCATTAATTTATGCATTTGTATTTGTATATTAATATATTGGTTAACGTGATACAATATTTTATGAAATGCAATATTAACATTATTCAATGTGAATATATATTATATTCATTTTAGTAGTCTATTTTTTATATATTTTTCACATATATATTTTTTATATTTTTAATTTTATTATTTTTCATCAATTTTTATATTTTTGTTTGTTAAATATGTGGAATTATATAATTTATAGAATTTATATGTGAGATAAAAGATTGCAAGTCAATGAATTATATTGGCCTCATAACAGTATATGTTAACGTCACATCAGTAACTTTAAATATATTTAAACATATTATAATGTATACATATAAGAACATCTAGGATGTCAGATAAGGAAAATCTATACATCAAATATATATTAACATATGTTGATAAACAATAAAGTTTAAGTAAAGCCATTAGGATATAGATTTGGTGGCTTGTCATAAAGGGAGTTTTTTTAAACTACTAATTGATATAATTGAGTAATCAATTTTAAATTGGGGTGGGACCTGTGTATTTAAGGAAGGTAACATTTGATAACTGTATTCTGAAGAAGTTCGTCATATCGGACGAAACCCGGGTAAATTTGTTTGTTTAATGTAACGTTTTAGTGTTTTGGTGGATCTCAAGTGGATGTGAAGGATCTGCTGCTGGTTTTTATGGTGTATTACTGTTCGTGAATTCTCTGAATAAACGGTCCATTATAGCTGTGGAATAGTTCTTTATCCTTTACAGTGTGGATTTAAATGAGTTGCTGTGGTTGAACCAACTGCCGAGCATTTGAACTTCCTGTGCTCACACATCAGTTTAACTAATTTCTTGGTATTGGAGGTATGGAAGGCGAGGTTGTTCCAGTGCCGGTGGACACCGGTTTGTTGCTACAGCAAATACAAAAACAACTTAGAGAGCATTCGGCTCTCATACACCAAATATTGGACAGAGATAATCAAGTCCCTAATAATTTAACCACAGACAGTCTTGGGTTGCCTTTAACGCAGGCAACACCGCAAATATCAAATACGGGCACCCGAGGACAGCGAAGTGACGGTGAAAAAGCTCATTCCATTGGAGTCAACAATGACAAAGTATGGCGAAACAACAACTATTCGTTTAATATGGGGAATAAACCCAGAAGTTCTTCACCAAAACACAGTAACACAACAATGCAGGATATGTTAAAAGCTTTTGAAATGAAACTTTTTAAATTCAAAAGACTGCAATTGGAAAATAGTTACCTACAAAAAAATATTGAGCTCAACATGGTCCCCAAAGGTTTGCGCCTTTGGAGATACCCCAATGGTTGTGATGACAATACCAAAATGTTGGATGAACTACATGGTTTGTTTAATGACACAGGTGTTAAGCTTATGGAAATCATGATTAAATATAATAACCTGAGGATAGAGAATATATTAAAAGAATTAGAATGTTTAAATCACAACATTAGTCAGGATCTAATGTTTGAGCAATTCTATACCAACTACACCCACATTATACGGGATGTTGATTACACCTGTGACATCCTGTACAACAAAAAACTTTCAAAAATCACAAGAGACATGCATCGGTATGAAATTGGGGATGTTTATCCAAAAACCCAACGTTCCACCCATAGTCACGGCAACCAGAACCAAGAAAGGCGTAAAGGATCAGAACCGGAAATGAACGACGTCATTTCCGATGGAGAACATAATGAGGAACACAATCATGGTGAAACCTATGGTGGATCTAATGAAGACGGCGTTCGGCGTTCTGAGAGTCTCTACAACCGAGGACATCATACGGAAGTTGGAGATCAAAGGAACACAGGGGCGCGACCGAAAAAAGATTTTTTGTCAAAAAACGACAAACAAGGTTGGAAGAACCGCAGATAATCAGCGGGGAAGATACCAACTACATTGGCAACGAATTCGACATGTTGGGGTAAATGAATGTGTACCCCATACCCTACGGATGTGACAATCTTCATTTCCACAGGGATCAAAGTTTTAATGAGGACAATTTCAATGTTTGTGATTCTTTTTATCGAAGAACGGACAATCAGATACATATCGCACATCATAGAAAACAGATAGGTAACCAAGTAAATCTTATAGTTAACCTTGGGGAAATGGATACAGAAATGTGCGGGGATGATGTTTTGAGTGCTGACATGACCAATGGTATGAATGAGTATGTCATTAATGGTTTAACTAACAATTTGGTAAATAATATGAATTTAGAAGTAACAACACAGTATGATCAAAATGTTGGAATGTATTTAAATGATTTAAATGACAAGTGTGATAAATGTTTTGCCTCACAGGGAACCCCACATAAAGTAAGAACAGTTCATTGTTGCCAAGGCATATATCATGATAGGATACCAGTAAATATGAGGAATAGAACGATAAGAAAAGAAATGCAGGAATTAAATGAGGGGGAATGTACATTATTAAATCTTTCTACATATGAAATCATGGATATAGAAGAAAAAAATTTGATACACAAAAACAGATTAGAATATAATTACGATGATTCAATCATAACAGTGGGGGAGAAAAATTCTATACCCCAGACAAGTACAGACATGATTATTCCTATCAATTTTCATATAGATTTGAATCCTGAACAATACCTTAATGAAAGTTCTAAGTCTTTTATAAGTATTGGGTCTGAACCAACCCAGAGTGAATTTTTAAGTAACCCAATAATAATAACAAATACCCAAGGTGATTTCAAAATATTTAATTACTCGAAGAATGTTATGAGTAGTGAACATGCAAACTTGTTCTCAATGGGATTTAACTTTGTACCGTGTCGGAAGGGTAGATTGGTTAGCTCTATTATTGATCTGAAATTATTTACTAGGAAATTGAATTTAAAAACTTTTTTCAATAATATGTCCAACGAAAATATGTTTCCTCAATATAATCATAAACTGACTAAACCTAGTGTGTTCAACCCCCCAACTCATGAAAAAGTAGCTCTTTTTGAGAAAATAACTGAAAGGGATATAAGGAATTTTTATAGGCAATATAAACAACCTATACATACCAATATGGTAAAGGAACAACAAAATATACTTGATTATATATTGGGACTCAAGGATATCAGAATAATGAGACCCGATAAAGGTAGTGGGGTTGTTATAACCGACAAAGGGGATTATATATCTTATATGACAACTATGATATTTAGTGAATCATACTCAGAAGTCAGTTTAAATGAAATTAATATAGCTAACCAAAGAATTGACAACTTACTGGAAGACATGTTGATGCAGGGGGAAATCTCAGAGGAAGAATATACTTTTTTGAAGAATGATTACCCAGTAATAAGTGGAATTTTTGGAATACCCAAAATTCACAAGGGTTTGAATAAATTACAATTCAGACCAATAGTTGATGGCAAGAGAAGCAAAACATGCTTCACTGGACAATATTTGGACCATCACTTTAAGAAATGCATAGTAAAATATCCTTACATTACTAAAGACTCTTGGGACTTTCTGGGAAGGCTGAATCAGACCAAAATGAACAATGGGGACTTATTTGTCACGGTGGATGTATGTAATCTGTTTACATGCATTCCACACGACATAGGATTAATATGGCTAGAGGAACAACTACTTGAATCTAGAATATATGAACAAACTAAAATCAATACACTAATTAATCTTATGGACATTGTGCTGCATAATAATTTCATACAATTTGAGGGGAATTATTACAAACAATCTGATGGAGTAGCCATGGGGGCAGCCTGTGCCCCCATGTATGCAAACCTTATAATGACATACTGGGAACAAAATTTTGTATTTAAAAGTGGATTTTGGAAATACATTAAATTGTATTTAAGATACCTAGATGATATTTTTATCATATGGGATCAAGATGAAAAAGAATTAAATACCTTTTTGGAATATATCAACGACAATGTTCGGTTTTTAAAATTCACATATACCATTGGTGTTGAAGAAACCACATTTTTGGATGTAAAAATTATACACAATAAAGGTAGTGGTAATTTAAAATCTAATATCTTCAGGAAATCAACTTTTTCAAATTCTTACCTCCACTATGACAGCTGGCACCCTGACCATCAGAAGAAAGCTGTGGTCAAAGGCCAGATGGTCAGGGCGGCCAGAATGGTCAGTGAGGAGGATGAATTCATTAAAGAAATAAAATTCATGGCAACAATGTTTATTAATAGGGGATACCCGGAGGCTTTTTGTGAGAAAATACTTGAAGAAGTTAAAAACAAAAGACTCACGGGAATCTATGAACCTATATTGAGCCATGGGTATAAAAACAATAACATAAATAACAACAAAAAAACTGAAAAACATCAACTACCATTATATATTTCTGTATTTGATGATACTTATGATATTATCAGGAATATTATTAGGGGAAATTGGGGGATCTTAACAGATGACAATAGTGTGGCGCAAATTTTTCAAGGACAACTAAAATTTGTATATAAAAAAGACACGTCTCTTAAGGAACTTTTTGAAAGAAATATACATTCAACTAAAATGAAAACAAACAGGAAAGTGGGTAATTTCAAATGTGGCAGGTGCACTGTCTGCAAACATATTCAATGCACAGGCAATAGACTTATGGTGAATTATCATAACATTAGGGTTAATGAACACTTTAATTGTTTTACTTCTAATGTTATTTATGTTGCATTATGTCAAGATTGTAAGGCATTCTATGTTGGCAAAACTAGCAGGCATTTTAGAAATAGAATCAAAGAACATCTGCTAGATGTCCAACATATGAGAACAACGAATGCCTTGGCCAGACATATACAACAAAATAAAAGCCATACTTTTAAATTTTGTGTTATCCAACATATTGAATATGATGTAAATGGAAAATACACAAAATATGATTTAGACATTAATGAATTAAAATGGCAAATATTACTGAATGCCTATAATTGGCCAGGTTTGAATGAATACTGTAGCATTAAACCCATACTGAACAACAATCATATCAAGGGTAGGACACATTAACCTGGAATCAAATATTTTTATTAATGATTAATTAGGTCATTAATTTATGCATTTGTATTTGTATATTAATATATTGGTTACCGTGATACAATATTTTATGAAATGCAATATTAACATTATTTAATGTGAATATATATTATATTCATTTTAGTAGTCTATATTTTATATATTTTTCACATATATATATTTTTTATTTTTTATTTTTATTTTTATTATTCTTTATTTTTTTATATTTTTGTTTGTTTAAACATGTGGATTTATATAACTTATAGAATTTATATGTGAGATAAAAGATTGTAAGTCACTGAATTATACTGGCCTCATAACAGTATATGTCAATGTTACATCAGTAACTTTAAATATATTTAAACATATTATAATGTACACATATAAGAACATCTAGGATGTCAGATAAGGAAAATCTATACATCAAATATATATTAACATATGTTGATAAACAATAAAGTTTAAGTAAAGTCATTAGGATATAGATTTGGTGGCTTGTCATAAAGGGAGTTTTTTTAAACTACCAATTGATATAATTGAGTAATCAATTTTAAATTGGGGTGGGACCTGTGTATTTAAGGAAGGTAACATTTGATAACTGTATTCTGAAGAAGTTCGTCATATCGGACGAAACCCGGGTAAATTCGTTTGTTTAATGTAACGTTTTAGTGTTTTGGTGGATGTCAAGTGGATGTGAAGGATCTGCTGCTGGTTTTTATGGTGTATTACTGTTCGTGAATTCTCTGAATAAACGGTCCATTATAGCTGTGGAATAGTTCTTTATCCTTTACAGCGTGGATTTAAATGAGTTGCTGTGGTTGAACCAACTGCCGAGCATTTGAACTTCCTGTGCTCGCCCATATTGTTGTAGTACCTCCTACAAGATATTTCATAGTGAGTGTTCATTTACTTAACTTGGTGCACAGCACAGGTATACTATACTAGCAAAGTTATGTAACTCTATCAATATCCATGTTTAGAAAAATAGCTCATTCACAATTCCTCTGTCAGGATTGAATCTGCAGTATTTCAGCTGAAACAGATTTGTGGCTTTCTTACAATGTCCTTGCCAACAGCCTAGCATTTGTGTTACCAGGAAAGCTAAGTATGAGCTATCTAGTAAAGAAGCCAGTCACCTTTTTGCCACTTTGAAAATACAGAGGACCTCCCTTAGTTCTGGAATCCAGTGGTGTGGTCCCCATCATTTTTTGCAACATTAAAACGGTGCATTAACTATAAATCTTCAACAATTTCTACTCCAAAAATGAAACAAACCAAGGCAAGAAACAACAAATATTGAAAAACAAAACTCAAGACTTTTGAAGTTCCTGATTAATAAAGAATGAAAGTGTTAAATTTTATTTATCTCCAGTTTTGTTTATACGTTTTATTTTTCAGTTTTCTCAACAAAGTCTGTTTCATTACCTACTGCTGGTTGGATTTCAGTCATGTCTGCTGTCTTATCACAGCAAAATACTTTAATTACTACAGCAACTTTTTTCTTTAAAGAATTTATCCCAAGCAGAACAGTCAAGTATTTTAATGACTATTCAAAGAAGGGCATGTCTGTCAGCCCTCCCCCAACCCCCATAGTAGAGTTTTGTCTACACATAGTATATGAGCAGTCTGTGGACAGGTAAAGTATGACAAATATGTTCTCCCTTGGTCTTGGTTTCAGGAAGAAAGGCAAGGAGATTAATATAATAGTTCAAGATAAATTTTAACACCACTATAGGCATAAAAAAGAGTTAGTTCTCAAAAAAGCACTGTCCTTGTGAAATAAGAGAACAAGCTGTCTCACCATAAGAGCTTATAATGCAGACACGCTCCTAGCAGAAGTCAAAGCCATGAGTAAAATGGTCTTCCATGCTAAGAAACTCAAATCAGCTTGGTGAGCTGGTTCAAATGGAAAAAGAGTATGTGTTATAAGCACAAACGTAAGATCCAAAGAAGGAACCACCTTTCTTCTAGGAGGACAGATATGCAAACCAAATGTAAAAACTGCTTAGCTTAGGTATAGAAAGAAAGGGAAGGTCCAAAGGCAAACAAGAGAAATGACTGGCAAATAAAGCTTAATAGAGGAGTAAGAATGGCCAGAGGAAGTCACTCACACATAAAATCAATAACCACAGGCAGGTGGGCTTTAAGAGGGTCCTGGTTCTTGGACTTGGACTAACTACAAAATCTTTCCACTTACAAATATATGATTTCTTAGTAGCATTTTTTTAGTCTCTTTTAATACCTGCTGCACACCCTCAGAAAAAAGATATGAAAAAAGGAGCAAAATTCTATCATCCAGGTGGTCAGTTGAAGGGATTTCAGGTTAGAAGTATATCAAACAACATGTTTTGCCTGAATAAATCCAGTCTGTGAAGAAGCCTTTGATTACTGCCTCTGGCCAGTTTGAAAAGGATGGAGAGCCACTGTTGCATAGGCCAAAAGGAGTCACCACCACAACTTTTGGGGAGTCCTTCTGGATCTTTAGGAGAAATCAGGATATCAGTGGAAAGGGTGGAATATCAGGCAGAAATATTCCTGTCAATGAGAATGAGAAGGAATCTGTCTGCCAGGGCTTAGTATCAAAATGTGAAATGGCACCCATGTGAAACTGGAATGGTTGAATGCATCTTTTCCATTTTCTGTAATGCTGTTCTAAAAATGCTCTAATGCACATTAGCGAATGGTAGTGTACATTCGCTAATGTGCAATCGATGTTATGATAGCAGATCGCACTACAGTGGGGATTGGGGAATTTACCCTTTTCCTCACTGTAGTGTGATCTCAAAGTTGGAATATAAAATTTGCAGGGGGTGCAGGGGGCATGCTCCTCTGCAAAACTGTTAAAACTTGTGGTTTAGTTTTATAATTCATATGGCAGCTTCCACACAACTTCCTGAGGGTTTGACATTACCTCCTGACATTCTAAATTTGTTCAAATGGGGAAGTCGAGGTGATGATTTTCAACATTTTGTACAAGTGACATTACCAAATTCGGAATGTCAGTTGGATCAAGTGAATATACTTTTTTTTTTACTTTCATCTTTTTGATAGCAAACTTTTTTTTCCAGACCTGATTGCAAGAAATCCTGAAACAGAATTCCTTTAGTTGTCTGTTTTGAGAGGAGGCATACAGATCTGCTTGAGCTGTTCCTACATTTGGATCAATACTTTGGAAGACCCCAAGGTGAAGTTTTCAATTGTGAAGGTCTGTCATGGTCTAGCTGAGTTTGGCTCCTACCATGTTTTGCTCTTACAGAATGTATGAAGTCTGAAAAGTTAAATTGCTACTTCTCAGGATACAATTGCTAGTCAGCAAAAGGGGATAATATCTAGGACCTCCTTGTTTGTTCATGTACTATATCACATTGGTGTTGTCTGTGAAAATTTGTAAAAGTCCAGGACACCAGGGACGATTTAGGGCTTTCAAAGCATCTATCACTGGCATTGTATCTCTGACATTTATGTGTTTCTTTTTGTCACAATAGTTCCACAGGCCTTGCACTTTCATGTCATTGGAAATCACTCCCTGTATCAGGTTTGAATCAGCTGTTGGGACAGTCTGGAGAGGAAGCAAAAGGGAAAATGAAAAAACAGGTTTTCAGGAGATCAAACCTACCCATTACAGGACCTCCCTTCTTAAAACCCCAAAAATAGGGGACTGAAAAGACTATGGGTGAAGTGCTGAGTCCAGCCTGACCTGAGATACCTTTCCCAGTTGGCAGGCAGGCAGAGGTTATTTGACTACCTGAGATAAAATTTGTTCCAGAATTGGAGGAAATAGGGATACTTGGTTTACTGGTCAAGGAGGAATCCTCTGAAAAGGATGAAGGGTTTCCCATAGCCAAGTGTATCCCTGCTGAATTATTTTTTGAACCCATTTATCTGAAACAAAGGAGAGAGAGATAGAAAGAGAGAGAGAGAGATTTCCAGTATGGGAGGGGTATCCTAAAGAGGCAAATATTTTTTCAAACTTGGTGTACTCTCCTTGATTTTGAGAGGTTATTCATTTCTTTTTGGAGCCTTCATGCCATTGCTTTTTAAAATCCTGTTCTTTGCTTCTTGTTGCTTGAATTGTTTTTTTTTTTTTTTTTTTGAAAAAGGGAGCAGAGATGGAAGGGAAATTCTTGTTTTCCTTAAAAATTGATGGTTGAAAGATTTGAGTTACTCCTTGAATCAACTTTCGCATCTCATCACCGTTCTTGAGCACCTCAGCAGAATAGCCAAACAGAACTTCCTTGTCCAAGGGAGAATTTTAAACTTGCTGCACCATCTTTAGGAAGATTTTAAGAATGAGACTAAGTAAATATTCTCCTAACTGATCCAGAAGCAGCAGCTCTTTAGGTAGTATCAACAGTTTCATCAGAACACTATAAAACATGTTTAATTACATGAAAAGCCACTAACAGGCATTTAAAGAATTTTTCATCTCAGAAGAAGAAGAGATGTTAACTGTTAATATTTGCATGTTCTCAAAAGACAGATGTAAAAACTTTAACATTTGATATTTAAAAATTCTGAATGGTAAACTAGCTGAGGAATATACTTCCTTCCCAAACATGTCAGAGGAATTTGTTTAGAAATCTCAGTTCTGAGTAATAAAATCACTGCAAGGTCTTCTTTTGGATTAGAAAAAATATATTTATGAGTCTGAGTTACCCTCTAAAACATGTCAGATTTCCCAGGGGTAGGAAGTTGACTGTCAAGCAAATTAAAAGATGCAAGAAAAATATTCTTTAAAACAGGCAAAGCAGGAGGAACAGCTGCAGACTTAAGTATAGCCAGCCATAACAAATCATAATATGTTTTCTGGGAACTAGGAACTGCATTCTTTTGCCATTAAAAAACCCTCTTTGATCTTACATAAGGACTCAGAAAAGAATAAGTCTTCAAGAGGAAACTCTGAAGCAGTACTTTTCTCAGAATCAGACTCTTCAGAATTAGAAGAAATTTGAAACTCATCAATATACCTCCAACCTCTGCTTTTCTGACTGGAATTCATAATCAGAAAGAGAGGGAACTGTTATTCTTTTCCTGCTTGAAGTGGTAGTATGCAAAGAAAAGGCAGACATAAGTTCTCTAGGAAGTCCTAGCAAGATGTCGCTTGTAGAAAATTAGAAATGTCTGTGTCTAGAAATAGGCATAGGAGTTTTCTGGGATACTCCTGGAAAATACTGATCCTTAGTAGGCTTACCAATCACAAGTGCGTGTTCTTTTTTCCAGCTAAGTGAAGGACCTTCACCTGTCCTTTCCCCTGTGACTGACAAAGAGTGGTTCTCCCTTTGCCTGCAAAGGGCATTCCTACAGTTGAAGAGGATGCGTCTATCACATCGTACATACCGGCTGTAGGTACAATACTAAAGGGACCGGGGAAAAAGCTGATCAGTCTGCAGAACCAAGTCACAACAGGAGCTGGCCTGACACCCAAAGATGCTCTGACAAATATTTTCCTTCTGCAAACAAGGGAAGGAAGAACTGTGGAGACTGGTAATTGCTTCAACTATAAGACAAAAAGGAAACTCTGAAGACGAACAGAGGAACCTGAAAAAGTTGATAAATATGTTAGGTAGTCAGCAGATGTAAAAATAAAAGCACAGTGTCATAAAAAATGTTAAAAAAGAACATTGTGCAAAAATTGTTCACGGCATTAATGGACAAAACTCCATTATAACAGAAGTAACAGTCCAAAATACTAATCTTCCTAGCTAGCATACACTATAAACTTGATAGAAAAACACAAGTTTTCCTCAGAAAAATACATTTAGTGGAAGGTTTTCCATCAACAGGGGACTCATCTGCCCAGCCTTGAATGATCACTAGCTGACTGATACTTGATGGATCCCATCAAAGGCACACACTTTGGTAGTAACAAACCTCTGAACGTTTGGAGCTCTAACTCCTCTTAAGCTAATAACAGTTAGTGGATGTGGAGAGCACCCTTTAGCTTTGAAAGATGGCTGGTTGCAGTGGGATAGGGCTCAAATAGCTTAGACTACTGCAAGAGGGATCGAAAGTTGAAAATGTGATCATATCACCCACAAAGTATTCCCTGGACAACACTAGTATATTATGAAGTATCCTGGATTTGTCCAGTGACTGCTTCAGTCATCTAATCTACCAGTCTACAAAACTCAGCAGCTCTCTTGACATGAGTACCCAGAAGTTATGGCCTCAAGTTTGAACCACCAAGAGGGTCTACATTTTGTCCTCGAAGAGGGACCAGGGAAAAAGCTGAGCAGTTCCATCGAATGCCTTTTCATAAAACATGAACTCTCATAACAGTGAACGGCCACATCAGCAATTTCTTTCCCTGGTAAAGAAATTGCTTGGCCTTCTTTGTTAGTTTGCTGTTTTTCCCACTGTAGTGTGATCTCGGAGTTGGTATATTTAGTTAGGTCCACATGGGTGATGAAGCCCCCCACTTTGTAATGTTTGCAGTGATGTGTTCTTCTTTTTAGGGCAAGCAATTTCTTTCCCAGGGAAAGAAATCACTGATGTGGATGATCATTGTTAAGATAGTTCACGTTTTAATGGTCGATGGAACTCCTCTTCGAAGATATAATATATAGCTTGCATCTGCTATATAGACTTGCCAACAACAGGAAAACAGTGGTCAGATGTCATTCAAATGGTATACTGACATGGCACAGAGCAGGATGGCATAAATGCTGTTAAAGAAAACTGGCCTTGAGATTAAAATATCAACATACTGCTTGAGAAGGAGGCCATGCATCTGTGATATGCAGAAAAAAACCTGCAAACTATAAATGGTATAACATCATATACACATAATCAGCTCATGAATCAGCATTTTCAGTTAGTAATGTGTATCTCTTAGCTTGTAACAGCTTTCTGTGAGATGTCAAGTAGGTGCAGTAATACACATAATTTCCCCCTATGGATGTTTGCAATAGGAGACTGTGCCATTAGATGAGAGGATTACCTCAGTTTGATTTCAATATTCCGAAAGGAAAACTGTGTCTGCTGCTTTTGGGAAAAAATGCTCACCCCTACTCAGCATGGTTTCTGTCCCAAGCACAGTACCACCACAGCTCTGTTATCATTTCTCAACACTATTACTCTAGCCAAAGACAACTATAAACCCATATCTTGCCTATTCCTTGAATTTCAAAGACTTTTAACACTGTCTCACACCCTTTACTGCTTAACAAACTCACAGACCTTAACTTCTCTCCTGATACAGTAGTATGGTTCTCCAGCTATCTCATTGATAGGCAGCAATCAGTCAAATGGGACTCTGCACTATCTTTCCCTTTCAAGTTAAAATAGGTGTCCCCCAAAGATCCATTCTTGGACATCTACTCTTTAATATCTTCACCTACTCACTCTTCTCATCTTGTCCCCAGTCTATAGTTGTCCAATATGCAGATGGCTCTACAGTCATCACTATTGCTAACTCCCTTTCAGAACTCCTATCAACCCAGTCATCCTTTAACTCAGTTGAGACTTGGCTCAAAAAACAGCTTATCATCAACCCTAAAAAAAAAAAAAAAAATTCTACTCTTTCTTCCTAAATCTGTTAACCACACCAAATCTTCCTTTTCTATAACATCATTAAACAATACTCGAATAGAGGTTGATTCTAGCACAAAACTATTTGGCATCACCATTGATGATCAACTAAAATTTGATCTACACATTAACAATTGCATCAAAAAAAAATCAGAATCTGGGACTCCTGTATAGGAATAACAAATTCCTCACTGCTGAAGCCAGGCTTACTCTAATTCATGCCTGCCTTCTACCTTGTCTAACATACTGTTCCCAAATACTCACAAATCTGAACTCCTCTCTTCTTACCAAACTAGAATTGGCCTATGACAAGATAGCCAGATTTGCAGCTCAACAAACTTATAAACCACACCAGTGTCTCTCTCTAATATACCTGAACTGGCTTGAACTACCTCACCAGCTGCTCCATTCCCAGCTCCAAATTATTTACTCCATTCTATATCAACCATCCTTCTTACTCCATTCTATATCAACCATCTTTCTGCCCAGATCCATCTTCTGTCATTTCCTATTACTCACCTACCAGACATCTCCAAAGTGCAACCCAAGACCTATTAAAGGTTCACAAACCAAAATCTAAGATAGGCTATAGCTTATATAGCTATCATCCCTCCATTGCATGGAACAAACTCCCGCTAGAAATAAGGAACCTTACACACCCCAAACAATTTAAGCTAGCCACCAAAGACTACTTTAAGAAATACTGAACTTGCCACTGTTCACACCCTCCCTAACCACAATCAACCTACTTAGCACTGGCAGATGAATACATAGCATAAATAACTTATGTCCTCTTCTATCTACTAAACTCCTAAAACTAAGCTATTTTGTTGCCCTTAGAACTGGAGATTCACAAACCACTGCTACTTACTTCTCATGTTTTTATTGTTACTCAGTCCTGTTTGCCTTTAGTATAAGTTGATATTTACGGTATTGATGATTGATGATTGTAGCCTCTTAAATATTTCTTTGTTATTCTAATGTTGTATGTCTCTGTTGTTATTGTAACACTTTATATGTACATCCTGGAGTTTTTCTCCACTGGCCTCCGTTGAAAAAGGGCCTGTGCCCAATCGGACACTCCCAGTCAGAAATGTCAAATAAATAAATAAATAAAAATAAAAACATGGATGCTAATAGGTGTACTTGGACTCAATGCAACCTGGGCCAAACGTCAGTTATAAGCTTGGTGGGGGTCTATATTATATCTTCGATATATTAGTTGGTAAGCACTTTCACACATCCAAAGGTGCTTCATCAGACCATTCATATTCACCATAAGAACTATTAAATAATAGTGAGTCATCTATTACATCATCAAATTAGCCAATTAAAAGCATCATGAACAAATAATATTTTATACTAAATGTTTTATACTAAATTTATATATATATATATATATATATATATATATATATATATATATATATATATATATATATATGTATGTATAACACGGTTATCTGAGGAGGAGCAGCTGATCTGTGATATATAGCAATAAGTAGCCTGTTTTTTGCTTATTTGTAGTAGTTATTGCTTATTATACCATGATCCCCCCAAAACGTGCATGCTGATTGGCCAGCGTGCCCGTTGTAAATCGAGTTATACTAATGGAAAAAGGTCCGGTCGCCGTTCTAAAAAAAAAAATGTCTGAATATCCTTGTGTTCTGACTGTGCTTTGCAAACATTTTGGAAATATAGAGTATATTTTAGTGCATTTATTAAAACTGTATTTGCCTTAATATTGCTACAGCTCAAGTGCCCTAGGTTGCACTGGATTTGAATTGTGTTATTGTGTTTTAGCTGCTTTTCTGTATGTATAGACTTTTCGGTATATGTAGACTAGCTACTTATTCTACTGTATTACTGCCTCTTAAATCGTTTTTCAGTTGTGCACGTTTCTTGCTTCATTTATAAAGTTTTAAATTGTTAATTTTGTATAGTTCTAATTGTATTTACTGTTTAGGGCTACACACTCAAGTGTGTTAGCCTTTTATGTGTTTATTTAGTGCATTATTGCATTGTTTAGCCTGTTTTAACCAAAAAAAAAAAAAATACTATCTTGTTTGCTCATTTCCCGCCTTTCCTAGCTAGTATAGTCCAGATCCCAGGCTTTGCTGGTTTCAGGACTTTATTTTCTGTGTTCAAAGCTATCCAGACATTGCTGTGGTAGAGGGAAGTCCTACTGCTTACCAGTGGGAGTGGCGAGCATTGTACTGCCGGTCTAGCACTGGAGGAGTGGTTTCCAGCTCTGAAATTGTAATTTTAGCCATTTTGGGGTGATTTCTATTGCTTTCAACTTTCTGGCTTAAAAGTGTGCATGTTTGCGCATCTTTCACATCATGCAGCACCGTGGGACTACGGTTAAACTATTCCAGGTGTCAGAAAGTCTGCTCTTCAAATTTTCACTTAGAACTAGCTTAGAACTAGATGGTTTCTCAGTAGTAGCACTAAAATCTGAACCTCTGTGACTAACACTTGCTTTAGATCCTGCTGGAAAGCACTAGGAAGCCTTAAACTGATACAAGCATTCAACTCTCCTTGTTAATAAGGAGAAATGAACTGTAAGCACTAAACAGCCTATAATTGCATAGTACCTTGCAAAGGTAAGGGAAAACAGCTTTTGTACTTTACAAAAACGCACCTAAGCAGGCATGTCCAAGGGTCAGATTCCTGTGATTTCTCCTGTCCACCTAGTGAATCTGGGCATACTGGGACAATGCAGCAACTGCCTCATGTACACAGACAACCCTCTCCTCCTACCACCCAACACTACAGCCTGTGAGAGATGCACTTATATAGCCAACTGGAAGCAAAAGTCTCTCTAGCCAAGATTGTGCTAGACAGTAAAGAGGAGAAGGTTAACACCTGCACTACACCTCGAGCAACACATAGCCCTTCAAAATCCACACCATCAACACCCACACATAGCAATACTAAACCCACATATGCGGAGGCCCTTAATATTAACCTGCCCAAGCAACAAGGACCTCCGAAGCTGAAACATAAACAAACACCAGTCACAACCAAAATGACACATAGCTCACAACACCAGTGTGCCACCCAACAACAGCCCATAAGCCAAGACAATGTACCCAACACTTTAATCATAGGTGACTCTATAGTCAGGCACACTGATGTCCCACTCACCAGGTTGAACAAGGAGAAAATTACAGTCAGCTGCCTGTCGGGTACCAGGATCCAGCACATAATGCATGCACTCAAGTCACTCCACAACAAGTACAAATATGACTCCGTCATTGTCCATGTTGGAGTGAATGACTTGAGAAGTACCTCCCTAGACTACATGAAAAGAGACATGGAAGATCTCTCGGATCATGTGGCCCAAGCAGCTATGACCCTAGCCCTGAGTAGCATCCTGCCTTTGCCCAGAATGATTCCATAGTAAAAGGACAAAATGATTGACTTCAACAAATGGCTAAGCTTCTCGTGACATTCAAAGGGGATCCAGTATCTGTCTGCCTGGGACGACATGATTGACAAACCACGATGCTTTGCCAGAGATGGTCTGCACCTGTCACCCCTGGGATTCAGGTTACTGGCTAAAGCTCTTGCCACCCCTATAGTGCCTTTTTCTAGGCAAGGTTCAAAGGACAAAATCACCACCATAACAGATACAAGCATGGAAAATATGAAGGTAATGCTACTCAATGCTAGAAGTCTAAACCTCAAAATGCACTCTCTCGAGGCACTACTAAAAATGGAGAACATCAATATCTGTGCAGTAACTGAGACATGGTTCAAGGCTCCAGTGATCACCCCTGCAACACCAGGCTACAAATACACATTCACTCATGCATGAATCGTGCCATCCCAAATAGAACCAAGACCCTCTTCTCCAAAAAAAAGGAAGCCAATCTGGTGGTCCCCTGCCATAAACAAACTATACAACAGAAGAAAGAAGCTAACAACGAACAACAAAGGCCAGTAGTTACTGTCCATCATTTTATGTTGGAAAAACTATTCGTCCACTTAAGGATCGTATAAGGGGGCATTTAAATGCTATTAGGAATAAGGATGAGGAAAGAAGTTATTTAGCTAAACATACTATTGAAATAAAGGCTAATCATTGTTTTGTTTTTCTGGTAATTCGTACTTTTAAGATGAACCTGCGTTTGGGTGACCTCAATAATTTACCTGAATAATGTGATACTAGGTGGATTATAAGACTACATGCAGATCAGCCCCCTGGGCTTAATGCAAATGTACCTTTAAAACCTTATGTACAAGCAAGACGCGGTGGTGGTGCTGCGGTAGCGTTGTCACCTCACAGTAAGACGCTGTCCAGTTCGATTCTCAGCTAGAGCGTCTTCTGTATGAAGACATGCGTGAATGGGCGCACCTTCATTGAAGGTTGTGCGTCAGGCTGGTAACTCGGCACGTAAAAATCAACTACCAATCATTAGCGGCCTGGATTTCCGCTGTGGCGACCCCTAACCGGGAAAAGCCAAAAGGCACAACAACAAGCAAGATCAATTAGATAAGCTCTTTGAACTGTTTTATATATTATGTGGTTTTGTGCCTGATATTTATTGATGCTTTTATGCATAGTTCTAGTGTTTTTATGACTGATATATATATATATATATATATATATATATATATATATATATATATGTAATAGATGACTCACTACCTTTGGATAGGTGCGAAAGCACTTACCAACTAATACAATTTCCATATGTTTTATCTGCTTTGTTTCGTCCTATACACTTTTTATTGATTTATTTAATTATATGTGGGACTATTTGTGTGTTATAGCACGTTTATCCAGTGAGTTGCACCATTTTACTTGTGTTTATTTGCCTATTTGCTTGCTTACTAATTTATAGTTTATTTCTGTGTACATGAAGAGGACTACTCATGTATCTTTACAGTCATAGTCTATTTACAGAAATTAAGTGGAAATACTTACATGAAACAGTAAGAAACAACCATGAAAATGTGCTCCATTCCCAGCACCACATTACAAACACCTGTATCCCTAACCTTTTCCTTACCACAACTTTAATCCTGCATATGACCTTTCAAAAAACTTTTCTGTAAGACTACCACTAATCAAGACAGCTATGACATGTATATACTATATTACTACACTACATCCGTGCCCTCACTTAACTCTAGTCTAACCCTAACCTGCCTACACTCATACTAACACTCCTATCCCATAATGTCAACACCTTCAGAATATCTGAAGGTTTTAGCATTAGTTTTCTAAATCCATACCTACCTTTCACATTCATTTTTAGTGTTCTGTCTGTTCTGACATCTTAACATTTGGATGAAAGGAGCAATAAACCTTGTTTCATAGTCATTCACTACATCGACCGGCAGTCGATTCGAGGTTTGAGGGAGTGAAAGACACCCAGATTTATATATATATATATATATATATATATATATAAGTCTATTTACAAATCTCAAATCTCCTGCAACAGAGGACTAGATGAAACTTCACCTTCAGTGAACAAAAGGCTGACCTTACAAAAAATATTCAAAAGCAGGAAGTCAGCCCGCAGGGAACAATTTGATAGTGATACTGACAAGCACTGCAATAATATTGCATTAAACTCTCAAAGATCAGTAAATATACAGAAAAAATGGATAATAGTGCAATGAAAAACAACGTAACAAGAAGTACTATAAGTGCAAGGTAGCAAAAGTAACACTGCCAGCCCAGAAAGATTAGTAAAAATGCAGCCCAGTACAATAGTAGAAAATGATACAAAAAGTAAACATCTCAACAATTCCCTGAAATGGACAATTCTTACCTAGTTGCTAGTACCTTACAGAGCAGTGGCCAACATTATATTTGGAACGTTAGAATAATAGGCTGACAGAGACATGATACTGTGGTTTGTGTGGCTGAACACAACTATAAAAAAAAGACTTGACAGTAGAAATTCTTCCTGTTTCTCTTTCTTTCTCTCATGTTGCACAAGTGTACTCAGTGGTCCACGTCTCATCAGAATAAATGCTGTACCATGCAGGAATCCTTTTCCTTTATAGTTAGCACCAAAACGGGTTGTCTGTTAAACAGGAGAACAACAATAGGAATGGGACATAACTGAAAAAGAGGAAAACGTGATGACTTCTTCTTCCACCAGGAACATTAACAGCAACATTTTGAATCCAGTTCATGCTTTTACTTCCCAAAGTTTACTTCTGGTGTAGTAGAGTGAAAACAAATAAAAAAATAGATTGATGGTAAAATCATTTCCTCCTTTCATAGAATGTTGCACAGCTAGGCACTTAGTCTTCAGCTTAGATTTTTTTCTGTATTTAGTCTTTTCTAATCTCTAAGCTTTGTTGGGAAATTATTCATGATAGTCACAGAGACAAACTCACACAACAATGACAGCTTTCACAGGTTAAACGTTGTCCTGTTCTGCTCATTTTAAACATAACTGTTACTCCTCAGTTCCACTGAATATTCAGATAAATGTTAATAGTTTAGTGAAAGAATACATTCAAATCTTTACTAATTAGTCCTGATTAAGAACATTTTCAAAAATCAAAAGAAAAACAAATGTAAAATAAGACAACAAAGTTAAGTAAAACAAACTGCATTAACATAAGAGAAAAGGCAAGAACCAATGTAAGTATGCAAATTATAAACCAAGAAATCCAAAAAAGTAACTGAATAGCAATCAAAGAGCACTAGCAGCTCTTATAAATGAAACACCCCAGGATTCATGAAGCTTGCGCCAGGTGCAGGCATAGCGTAGGCAGTATAACGCCAAATATGGTCACCGAGCAATTCAGGTATGATCCAATTCAACGTGCACTACCAGCATACGCCAGATCTGCGCAGCTCTTGGTTCAGGTATGCTAATCACTCCATGCGCAGTACTGCAGCATGCAAATGAAGGTACATAGTGATTCATAAAGTGGTGTAAGCCTTCAGAAATGTAAACCAAAAAAAAAACGGTTTACATTTTTCCAAACAGAACATCGGAGCCATGAAAATGGACCAGACTCATGTATTACAAAGTTAACATATGCCAATGGCTAAATATACAGCCAATGGCATAAGAAAAGATGCACAACACATACAAAATAACATTTAATGCCATGGCCACAGGAACGCAAAGTACAACCGCAGGGCATGTGTGTGCAAACGGGAACACAAGGAAAATATATACAAATGTCATAAAATCGCAATGTAACACAAATCATGATTTCTCCATAACAGTCAATGGTATGCATGCTACACCACAACCAAGCTGCAAGGGTTGCTAAGGGTCTGTGACAGTGTTCGGCGAGGTAACTGTGAATTAGTAGTCAATGCCATGCAAATGAGGCAAGTAATAGTGAATCACAAATGTCCCTCCGGCCTAAGGATGTACCATACAGTGCAGCGCTACAACACCGAAGAGTGGTCTGGAGGAATACATGACATCAGTAGTGTGGTGTGCCACCGTAGCTGTAAGCACATTGGAGCAATGCAAAACCAGGCTGCCCATTGCTAAGCAAAGCCGCAGGATAGAGGTGTGGATGTAGGTATAGCTTTGCTTAGCTGAGAGCACACATGGTGCCTGAAAGCGTATGTGATATGTGGATGAAAACGTGCCCGAAACCCGGAAAGCGGATGCACGCGCCGCGCACCACAGCTCAAAAAGGAAGTTTAGGGGAAGACAATAAGGAAATGCTGCAGCAGGGTAATGGGAGTACAACTGAGCAATTAACACCTATTAACTCACAGTGGGCTATTGACGGCAGCTAACAAGGCTGCTAGCAGCAACCTGCAGAACAGGATAGGGGAGGTGTCGGATTGCAAAGAAAAGAGAGCTGTAACCACAGAGCAAAGCAAACCTGCAGTAGATCGGCTATAGAACACATTTCGCAAGACAATCCTGGTTTGGGAAAGTATGAAACAAGAAAGCAGGCTGATGGATGCATGCCAGACAATGGGAGGGAAATCGTTAAAAAAAGTTAAGACAAGGGCAAGAAGTAATCCATGGCAGCTAAATGTAATTCAACACCAAAGGCACCACAATAGCAGTACCTGTGGTAAAACACATAAGATACCCTGTAGCTCCAATTGTACATACACACCCTATGACATCATCAGTGTTCAAAGCGCAATAGTATAAAGTGTGAAGGCACCTCACACACACTTGTGTATTCCCAAACACTGCACCATCGGTGTAAACAGACTGGGAACTTTTACAATGTACTTGTTGGGAGCTGCCATAGCTGTGATTCATCACCATATGGTGGAGACTGAAGGTGTTGTGGAGGATGATGCTGACAACAACCTCAGGCCCCGGAGGAGGAGAAGAGTGTTCAGACCAAGGGTAACCTACCAGGGGCTACATGATCTGGAGATAGTAGAGCATTACAGGGTGGACAGGGACATCATACAGCAAATAGTTGAGCTGTGCCGGCCATGCCTGAGATCCAGAAACAACAGAGGGGAACCCATCCCAGTGGACACAAAGGTATGTGTAAGCTTGAGAATACTAGCCACAGGTACCTTTCAAAGGCCAACTGGAGATATCATGGGGATCTCACAGGCATCAGCATCCAGGGTACTCCACCAGTTCCTGGATGCCATGTTACCACATGCCAATGAGCATATATACTTCCCCCGAACTCAGGAGGAGTTGGCCAGCAATATGCATGTCTTCCACCAGGTGGCACACTACCCAGAGGTACTGGGTGCAATAGACTGCACGCACATACATATCAAGTTACCACCCAGTG
The DNA here is from genome assembly GCF_019279795.1 of Protopterus annectens. Lineage (NCBI taxonomy): Eukaryota > Metazoa > Chordata > Ceratodontiformes > Protopteridae > Protopterus > Protopterus annectens. The sequence continues at coordinate 532,999,092 of NC_056739.1, forward strand.
AGCATGGTAGGCGCTACATAAACCACAAGGGATACCACTCCATAAACTGCCAGGTCGTGTGCAATGCCCAGGGCATTATCACGGATGTGTGTGCTGGCAGCCCTGGAAGCTACCATGATTCCCACATCTGGCATGCCTCACATCTGTATCAGGTATTTGTTAGGGGGGACATCCCATATGGCCACCTTGTGGGGGATGCTGGCTATGCACTGGAGCCGTGGATGATGACTCCCATCAGAAATGCACACACACCCATGCAAGAACGCCATAATGAGGCACACGCACAAACCAGAATCATCATAGAGCATGTGTTTGGGATGCTGAAATCACGGTTCCATTGCTTGGACATATCTGGTGGAGCCTTGCAGTACTCTCCAGGCATGTGTGCCACCATCTTTATAGTATGTGCCATGCTACATAATATGATCCTGCGGAAACAGCTGCAGCAGGGACATAATGGTGAAGGCCCTCACAGCTCACCGCAATTGCCAAGGCCATCACAGGCACAGAGGGATTCAGACCACGAACACCTTGTGCCAGCCCCAGTAGGTAGACGGAGGCGTGCCCAATATGCCCACGCCTTGGCAAAGAGGGAATGTATAGCACATACACTGACAATGTAAGCCCCTATGGACTGACACACTTCTCCACCTGCACACACAGTAAAACGGATTACACATACACACGACCACCTGTAAATTGTAATGTATACGTGGCCCACTGTGTGAATCCTACATAGTCAGCCCTCAACTACTGCACACACAAAAGCTATTGGAACAAGGAAAGTCAGCACCTGAACAGTAAACGAAGCTAACAGCATATGTTGATACTGTATGTATACATTCCTAGGTACATCAGTAGGTACATGCCCGATTGTCAGAGGCCATTCATCAGCCTAGGCAACATGTGTCTGCTGTCGCCACCCCATTGATTAACTAACTATCCCTCTGTGGAGCAGAGCCAATGGCGGGATCCATGTGTGTAACCACTGTTCCTCACCTACTCTGCATGGATTCCCCGGTGTGTTAATGAGGGGCTCCATATAATGTAATCAGGGATGTAGTGCCAAAGCATGGGGAGTACCCATGACAGGTATCTGTCACCCCAGCATTCTCCAGTTATGGTTGTGTCAAGGTGTAGCACATTACAGTGTGTGACTCACTGTGACATAGATTCCCAATGCTGGAGCACATCCATTAAACATCACTTGGACATACCATTAATAGGTATCATCCATATGTAAACTAACTGAGTTACACATTTGGTTGCAGTATGGAGGAACAGCCGTAGTACAGTCCACATACAAAACACCATAACACTTGTACAAATCCCAGATGACCAAGTGGTAAAGCAACTGACTGTGTCGTGCATGTTCTTGGTTCCTCGTCCTGTAAGGTCCGTTACGTAATCCCGATGGCACGAATAATGGATGTTGGATGCAGGTCATTAGAGCATGTTTAAGCACATGTTAGCGGGTTTATGCGGCGGCAAGTGATGGTAAGTGTTGTTTAAACATGACTACATGGATATGCGCAAAACAGGCCTAAGCTTTGCTGAATTTCGCACAGATCACAGTCAAAGATGTCCAGAACAGGAGAAACCAGCATTATTCACCCTTGTACTAATACTGCCTGCTCTGAGAGGTAAAACGACCACTGCCAGGAGTAGAACACGCAACCATGTACACAATCACCTACCACTAAGCTACCCGAGATGTACCAACGGCAGGTGTGTATTGTGACAGGTTAAAACACAAAAGGGCAGAGTTTAGGAAACAGTATACACCGCCATGTAGCCAACGAAAGGTGTGTTCACCCTCTCTCTCTCTCTATATATATATATATATATATATATATATATATATATATATATATATTAGGGATAGAAAGGGTGATAGAGAGATGTATGTCGATATATACAGATATACATATATCTGCAAATATATAGATAGGTTAACGACATGTACACAACCATGGAGGAACAAATAAATAGGATACTGCCAACTACTGAATGCTTTACATACTCACGAGGCTTAAAGACCAAAAGACCACAGTACCGGAACACTAGAACCGTGAGTAATATTATCACAATGTTAAGGGACATTTAGTTATTGCTGCTGGTGCTGCAGTCCAGGCAGGTACTGTGTTTAAGTGTGTTTCTGATTGCTGTAGTGTGTGTGTGTGTTTGCATCGTGTGTCTGTTCATGCTAACTCAGAGGTAGATTATTACAGTAGGTGTGGTCATAGCCGGCCTTAAGCATATGGTTACCACCTGTCCCACTTCGAGAGGGACAGTCCCTCTTTTGGCAGTTGTGTCCTGACAAATAATATTAAAAAGGGCAAATGTCCTGAGATTGTAGGACATAATTATGTCCCATATATTATGTAATAGTTGCATTAAATAGTTATTCCTGTATCTAAAATACGTAAATGTTACAAGAAACATAGTAAGCAACTAAAGTGCTACAAGAATAAGGTTTTATTTAAAACCAAAGTAAGTTATATCCTTTGTACTGACCATGGGTATGTGTCAGCCTCTAAACCCCAATGTGTGTCCTGCAAAAGTCCCACTAAGGCCATTTGAAAAGGTGGTAACCCGAGCAAAAAGGTTAAGTCACCAACACAACTACAATGAGTGCAAATATCTGTGACAGAAATACACGATACAGCTTTCATGTAGCAACATTTCATTACATATCGATGTATTTCTGGAGGGATTGAAGGATCAACATCACCTGCATGCTATATAGGAACCAATTAACAATGGCTTAATGAATAAGCCTGCAATAACCTTAGTATTAGTCTACTAAATGATAGGTCTTCAATTAGGGAAGGAGCCCCCACACACATATGGAATATGTATAAATGCAGTCCCGACAAACCTTTATCTGCTATGTACACCCACCTACATCTCCCCCTCACCCGAAACAATTGCAATACAGACTGTAATAACATCACAAACATCCACTCAATGACATCTGTAGAACTGTTAACATTCCTTGCGAGAGACACACTTGTAATGGCGCCATGTGAAATCGTTGCTGTTGTACAATGGAACAGGTTTTGTGTGCAATAGTCTCATATCAGATGGTTGAGATAACAGCTACACTCACATGTAGAACTACATACTCTAGCAGACACATACAATCCACGGGGGACATGAATTCAAAATATCTGTGTCTCTCCATATAGCAGTTGCAATTCATCACAATAAAACACATCCAGGCCGTCTTCCTCGAAGGTAGGGCAAAAGGACAACGCCCAAGTGGAGTATTTAATTATACCCCACTGTTGCCGTGTAATTGGATAATGGAGTAGCTGCACAGCTGATGTGCATGTAATAATTTACTCCAGAACACCAATTGGTGGCAGGACACCACATGTTACAGGTATCTATGTATAAAATGATGGCTTGCCATACATTCAAACCGTATGCTCATTCCATAGAACCGTTTAAACAAGAAAGGAGTAACACAGATATTTTCGTAAACTTGGACCACTAAGAAGGTATGTAGAACACTCAGTATGTTAGTGTATGTAGTACCTGTTCTGTATTAATGAAAGTGTAAGCAATGCATACAGTGGGAAAAGGTATTATGTAGTGATGTCTTGTTGAGCATAGTAACGCTTGAAGAAATTTTGTGTACTGCTGTGGGCCACAAGGTAAACACCTCATACACCACAAGGGATGCTACATAAGGGCTTTAAACATAACAATTCCACTCCAGCCGCTGTCAGTGGTAGGGTTTGTCCAACAAGTATGTGCCATAACAGGGGATAGTATATGTTGATATACTGTAACAGTAGGCATATGTATGGGCGTATAATGAGAATAACATGCCTAAGGTGGTCCTGCTGTGAAAGTATGCTTTGCATTCTGGGATATTGTTTCAAAAATGTGAAATATACAGTATTGTAGGTAGATATGTCAAATATTTCACATAGCATTACTGTTACCTTATGCAAACATAAGGTATGTTTATTGGCATGTACAATACACAATAACAGGATACATATGGCTTGTAGTCACCAGACAGTGTAACAGCATGATAGCTAATTGAAATGGAAGAGCTACTCAATTATCCATGCACAAAGGACATGTAATAGCATCATAGGTTTATAGCTAGGTACTATGCTGTCTGGCCAAGTCCATTTGTAAGCCCAACTACAGTTTTTTCACTGGCGGCACCTCCCTAGGTTAGTGTCCTGTGCCTGTGAACAGCAGAGCCATTTGTTTCCTGCACCTGTGTACAGTACAGCCACTGCAGTGATCCCTGGCGTACATGTCCGTCTCCCATCCACCCATCGAGGTATCTCATGAAGAGTGCTAGTGAGGGTCCCTGCCTGATGTACATAGGAATCATATTCCAAAGCATGGTGAGTGTCCAGTTCAGGAATGTATCCCTCCAGCACATCCTACTCATCGTTGTGTTTGGGTACATATCCCAGAGCATGTTGCACTCAGTGGCTTTTGCTTATGTTGCTTATGTGGAGCATATCCATCAATATTGTTGTGGACATGGGCCTTGTATGTTCAGCAGAGGTCACCTCTGAGTATGCAGTATGCAAATGAGTACAGTTGGGGTTTCCGTAGTTGTGCTGCATACGTCATCCTTCGGAGGTCAGTAATCCTGTTGGTGTGTTAATGTTGTGGTATTTAAAGCCATTGCTGTTCCGTAAGGTACACCCCAAATGGGGTGTTGTGCCCTTGAACGTGTTTCATAAGTCAGGAGTATAGAGGTACAATGGCTGCCTTTGTTCCAGCTACAAACCCATTACAGATTAGGGTGGCCACGTAGAAGGATATCCACGCCACCTTGGCATTATGGTTATCAAAGGAGTGGGTGCTATCTACGTGTGTACTAAGATCCCTTATAATGTCTTATGTATGTAGTGGACTACCACCTATGTGATAGTCAGTGGGTGATTGGTGTAATCCAAAGGGGATGTTTATGCACCTTGTGGCATGCAGCTTGAGGCCATGTTATCAACACCAGGTATCCATCACAGTGACACCCTTATGGAGGGTGTCTGTATCAGCTGGTGAATCAATCATGGCTCCTAATTTGCAGTCATCTGGAAACCTATTCAGGGGAAAGTCCTTCTGTGCTAGCCTGTACCTCAGGGAAGCATATACCGAACATGAGGGGCCCTATGACCAAGGACTGGGGTACGCCAATTGTAACTGATGTACAAAAGGAACTAAAGTATGCTACCCTCACTGTGTGGGTCTTACCTGTGAGCCACTTTGCATAACATCTCGAGACGTAGGGGTGGATGTACAGGTGGATGTGTATGTTGACAATACCAGAATGGGGAATGGTGTTGAAAGCCAATGAGAGGACAAGGTAGGCTGCGTGGACCTCCTTACCATCATCTACTTCCTTGGTAACTGTCTGAAAGGACTCCACCAGGTGTAGGAGCCATGTTCTGGCCCTAACAAATCCAACCTGGGCGGTATCAAAGGTTTGGAGGCCCCCAATGTCTCTGTGAATGACTGCCATGATGATGTGCTCCATAGCCTTGCAGAACAGTCTAGTCAGGCGTATAGGGCAATAGTTCCTCTGGTCCATTGTGGCGCCACCTTTGTGGAGTGTGATAACTGTTGCTGTGCACCATTCAGGGGCCACAATGCCTGATACAAGGCTATTAGTGAATTTGTTGCCCAAGTGGGGAGCCATGTTGTTCTGAGGTTTGTGTAAATTGCAGCCTGGGATGTTGGATGGTCACATGGAGTCTGTGTTCCAGGCTTTAGGGAGTGCAGGTTTGAACTGTGTAGTTGTGACCGTAGGGACTCTGCATTGTTCCTGTATAGATTTGGGCCCTTTAGGGTGTGAGAGGGGTGTAAAGTGAGCATTGAACCTATCTGCCAGGATGTTGCCAATATCAGTTGGTACTGTAATGTTCCTGCCTAACCGTTGTATGTCAGAGCAGATGTGGGTATTGCCATCGAGAGTAGTGACATACCTCCATAACACTTTGTGGTAGTCCTTGGAATGTGTTGCAGTAATGTTTCCATAGCTAGCTTTGGAGGATGTGATAAGGGATCTCAGATTCCTACTGAGGCTGACCAGGGAGCTACCCCACCCATGGGATTGTACTCTAATTTGCAACAGTCTCCTCCTTCTGTTGTACATTATGTCCATGGCAGCGGACCCCCAGAGTGGCATCCATTATCTGGTGGGTACCGTCATGGCTCTGTTTGGGATAGCATGATCCATGCAGTCATCTAAGTGCTAATGAAGTGCAGTTGTGGATGTTTCAGCGTTTGTAACTATATTGTCCATCTACATGGGTGTCATGACATTTATTACTGCTGTCATAAGAAGCCCGCAGTTGGCTTTGTAGAAATATTGTACTGTGTTTTCTGTGAAGGGTGTGGTGCCGTGATGTGGATAACAAGGGTGATTAGCATACATTCGGTACTGACCAACGAGGGGATAACCCCAGGTGTGGAACACCAGTCACACATGTTGGTAATGTCCAGGTCTAGGATACTGTTGGCCTTGGTGGTGGTGTGTATAGGTTGATCCAGCCGATTGGAGGTTATGAATCCCAGAAAGTATTGGCCTAATGTGTCGGTACATGAGTAGGTATCCCAGTTAAGTGTGGGGTAGTGTCAGTCCAACATGAGTAGTTCCTGTTTGAACCCTTCTTTCCAGTACACCAAGAAATGAGGGCCATTAACTGTGGGGTATGGTGTGGAATCCGTAGCAAGCTACAATTTGTATAGCAGTTCTGACCACAGTTAGTTGCACTTGGATTACCTCAGATGCATTGTGCTAAGCAACCAGCCTGGAGGTGTGTACATCCTTGTGAAATATGGACACACCTCCGCTGTGGGTGTTCCGGTCCTGGTTACATGACTGAAAGGTGTGGTCTGCGTAATAGCCTGTCAGTGCAGGGGTGCTCTCTGGAGCTTAGAAGGAGGTCCCAGTCACTGCAGAGATATCGAAGTGGTCCATTATAAGGAGTGCCTCGGTTGAGTGCATTTGAGATGAAGATGTCAAGCATTGACTAACATTACCCTCAGGTTTTGCTTGCCTGTTCCTGTTCTGGTGGTGAATATGTTATTTGAAATGTGTCTAAAACAGGCAGTATAGGAGCAGCAAGAGCCTTAGATGTTTTCCGTAATACCAGGGCCAACAGGTGCAGGTCATCTGTGCCAAAGCATCGTGTTCTGTCGACCATGTCATTCAAAGCAGACAGATATTGGATACCCTTGGAATGACACCAGAAGCATAGGCAACTGGATCCTGTTACCCGACAGCCAGATGAAAGTGACTATCGCCTTGTGTAGCCTGCTGAGTGGGACATCAGTGTGACCGCCTACAGAGTCACCTATGACTAGTGTGTTGGGTATGTTATAACACCCTATTGGCTGTAGTTGATGGGCACACATGAGTCTGTGGGCTATAAGTAATTGGTGTTGTGTTTGGTGATGGGGGCTGCCTCTGTTGCCTACAAAGAGCAGTATGGAGAGGCTCCGCAAATGTTGTAGTCTTACTATGTGTGGCCTGTGGTGGTGGAGATCTAGTGAGACTGTGTGATGAGTGGGGTGTGGTGCAAACGTTTAACATCCCCACATGATTGTCAGGTTCAGTCTGGGTTGGAGAGAGCATTACCTCCAGCATGGCTACATATGTGCATCTCCCACAGGCTGTAGTGTCGTATGTTAGGAGGTGAGCATTGACTGTGTACATGAGGCAATTGCTATATTGCCTCATGTTGCCCATATTCATCATATAGACAAGCAATAACACTGGTAAATGACACTTGGACTTGCCTGTATATTCAACCATTTCTCACAAGATATGTGAGGTAAGTGTGTACAACAGCTGTTGTACTGTAAGCAAGCTGAAAATGTAAGGACAAACAGTGTTTACCTGTAGGAAATGAGTAGGATTGAGTGCTATAGTAATTAGTATCTCATGAAGTGCTTACATGTTCTGAACAGGTGCTGAGCATGAATAAGCAATACAGATAGGGTGTTGGATAACATAAACTCACTGCCCCCCCAACAGGTACACAATCGCATATCCATGAACACTACAGAGCCCCTGTAACCATAGCTATGATGGTACAAGGTGCACTCAGGCTGCATGTGACCTGTCCACATCCCTGGTCGTATAATACACATATGGCAAAACAATTTGCTCTACACATACACTTCCATGTAAAACATAGGTTCATGTCAGTATGTGAAAACACTGAATGGAGCACACCAACAGTTATCACAACCCACAAAGTGGAGACGCCACTCATAATGGGAGGCACTGCACTATTACCCTGCTGAGTATGGTCTGAAAGTCCATGAACCTAAATCAACGTAGATGTTGTTAGCAGTACAGATGTAGATGACACTACGGATGAATTCACACTGCATAGCATACCTGTGACAGGTCATAGGACATCATCACCCATACTGTGTTCCACCTACACTCAGTATACTAGATGTACCTTCGTATGTCACAGGAGTGTTCTACCAGTGGCCTGTTGACAGAAGTAACACTACAAAAGGTGCCTGAGTGACATGTGCATATCACACCAGTGGCAGCTACAGTAAAACAGGGTTAATGTTTTGTACTCGCCCCTCATTGTAGCCCATACCACACAGACAAATGGGAGGCATCTGCGTATGTAAGTATGTGAATGGCCATGACCTAGGAGCAATAGCTGACTCAGTGTTGCGGACAACATACAGAACTGGCTTTGTGGGTGAGGTGTGTGACATATGTGCACAATCTGACAGCTGCTTATTGCATTGTCACCGCTAGGTTAATAACCCTATACCCATTAACTACCACCTAGGCAGCGGTCAACATTATGGACACTGTGTGTAAGGGATGGTGCTGTGCAGTTTACCTCCCTGAGCTAGTGACGTCACCAGGCCTATTAGGTAGTCATAAGAGGCAACCCAAATCATGACAGGGTGCCATCCATGAGCATGGAGATCATTGGACAGCCATACACAGCACTCAAGTGACCAATATCGGATCACATATCACCTTTAAGGGGTACTGACCATGCTTGGATGGGCGACACCAGCCTTCACAATCCTCATCTCCACTATGCAGCATGCTGCCTACCCTGCGTAAAGACATGTGCAACACTGTGATGTTGGACATGCTACACGTACATATCCTGATCTGAAAGACATATGTCATGGACAGCCAGCCACCTTCCTAGTACAAGGATCGTCACATGCTGGACAGATCCCTGTGCCATACATGTTACATACTCCTGCCATACCATGCAACCCTGTCCAGCAAATCAGTAATGTGTCACTGATTCACCTGTTGGATACAGCTAGAAAACCTTACATCCTATGCCCATACATGGCCCAGGGCATACACAGTACTACATGACCTTAGCCATACATGCTATAGTTGATAACCATCCCTGCGAATACCATCATGCTAGCCATTGTCCCATGTGTATCACATGTGCAACACAGGTGATACATGGCAGGATGTTGAACTGCTGTACAGTGCCTTGTAGATGTATATGGCAAAACACGGGTCTACTTTAGAACGCCGACATGCCAGTTCGCCGACATGCGGAAGAGGAACGCGAAAGGACTGACAACGCAGTTGACCGACATGCTGAAATCCCGACAGCTGGAAGACCGACAAGGGGAACGTGTAAGCGCGACTTGGTAAGTATGCGCTAGTGAGGGATTTAGGATTAGGGAGCGGACAGGTAAGTGTGCAATACTGAGGGATTTAGGGTTAGGGTGTGTGAAAGGTGAGTGTGCGGTAGTGTCAGAGTTAGGGTTTGGGTAATGTAAGTGTGTGTTAGTGACGGGTTTATGTTTTAGGGTGGGTTAAGTAAGTTAGGAATAGGGTGCAGGTAGGGTAAGTGTCTGGTACTGTCGGACCTTAGGGTTAGGGGTGGGTTAAGTGAGTTAGGGTTAGGGTGCAGGTAGGGTAAGTGTGCGGTAGTGTCGGACCTTAGGGTTAGCGGTAGGCTAAGTGAGTTAGGGTTAGGGTGCAGGTAGGGTAAGTGTGCGGTAGTGTCGGATCTTAGGGTTAGGGGTGGGATAAGTGAGTTAGGGTTAGGGTGCAGGTAGGGTAAGTGTGCAGTAGTGTCGGACCTTAGGGTTAGGGTTTGGGTTAGGGCTAGTGGATATGTAATGTAGTGTAATGTGTTGTTTACGTGTAGTGTGTCGGTGTAATGGTGTTCGGTGTTTTGCGTTGTCGGTATTGTGTGTTGTCGGTGGTTTGTGTGCCGGTGAACTGGCGTGTCGGTATTCTAAAGTAGACCCCAAAACACATGCATGTAAAGGTTTTCGTGCGAATATCTGAATTGTCACTGCTCATGTCCATTAAGGCAGTGTATGTAATGATATGTGACATATACACAGCATCAAGGTCAACAGCATTAATGTGGACACATCCAGGCATGTGCTGATAGGTAAGAACACCAGTACAGGCAAACAGACATGCCCACATCAAGACAGCATTCACATGGAGTATGACCAATGTAATGAGGTGACACACATATATGGTGATAATATCCAATCCCCATCAGGTGTTACATGTGTGTGACACAAACATGTCAGTCATGTCAGTGTCATGACGATTTGCAAAGACAACTGTTCATATGTACTAAGTGTAATACACATGTATGTGCAGCTGTGTCTCTGTGCATCTCTGAGATGCTGTGACCTGTCTCCATCATTATGTCTTCCAGATAATGCTTTGATCATGACTGCCAGCATATAGCCGCTTGGAGGATGATGCCCTCATACCATACCTCCAGGATAACTATGAGGTATTGTTCAGCCATGTGCCACAGCATGCCCAGCAGCGTGATGACCTGTGGCAGGAACTTCGCAGGGGGGGTTAATGATGTGGGTGGCCATAACTGCACCTACCAGCAGGTGCGCAGACACTGCACGGACCTGATCCAGCATGCAAAACAGCATGCCAATGCAATCGCCAGAGAACAAGGTAGAACAGGTGGTGGACCACCAACCCAGCCCCCACTCACACCTACCGAGGAGCTACTGGCCAGCCTGGGGACCCCATCAGAACAGCATCCACAAACTCTATCTGCCATCGTGGAGGTGGGTGTCTCCCAACCACAGAGCCTGGAGTTGCCTGGTAAGTCACTACTGCACATATAACTATTATATTCCATTCAGTTGCATGTGTCACTGTACAATATGTAATGTAACATCATATGCAAGGTATGTTTACATGCATGCCGCATACTATAGTATGCTACCCTGTGTATGCACACATGTGCATACTCCATAGTATATGCTATTGTACTGGCGAATGTGTTAACATGCACAGTGCACCCTGTAGCTGTCATACAGTCATGGATAATGATCCAACTGCTGTGTCACCCCTATACAGGTACCTCAGGCATGCCGCAGAGACAGCAGGCCATTGCAGGTGAGACAGTTATCAGTATCAGGCATGTGAATGCACAGATCTATTCGCCATGTGGCCAGTTAACACATGTACACATAATGTATGGTCCAGTCACGATATACAGGTCGCATCTTTCATCAATCACACTGGCTACCCATGTGCAATATATACAAACTAAATGAAACACTGACATGAAACTACAGTAACTGTCATTGCTAGATGTGTGGACAGCTGTGCATACAATGGTGGAGGTGTTGTTCAATGTAGGAATATGTACTATACATCAGAACAACACATGTGTGGTACACAAACAGTACTACACAGTGAGCTGGGATATGGCCAGCCCACAGGCTTCACCATTGTGGAATATGCCCCTGCAATGAGTGCAGACATTGTGATGTGTCATCTGACATGTCACAGACATGTAGTGGTCCGGATGCAACATTGTCTCACTATCCCATAAAACATACCCCACATACCAAACATACAACCCTTTGTCTGCATAACCCTGTGGACAGTGGAGTATCTGACATCTATGGGTGTATGTCATATGGGACAACACAGACATGTGAGATAGACGGCCATCACAAACATTTGGCCAACACATGTTCACACATGGCCATGGAGGATGGCCAGGGACATGTAGCAACACACAGTAGATGTGATGTGTTTGTGTGTACACCCTGTTGCATATTGTCTACACATGGTCCAACTATAGCCTTTGTTGAATGGTTATATAGTAGATGTGGAACACTGGACAACCTAACAGCCTGTGCACAGCTTGTGGAGGTGTCACATAATTCGACCACATAAGATGTGTTGAACATCATGACTGTGTCACAGCATGACAGTAGTCACCTGTACAGCTTCACATACATACACAGACACCACATCAGGCCACAGATACTGTACATTGCCCTTGCTGCTGTTGGACATCACTGTCAGCTGTGCAGCTCGTATGTGTGGTACATAAATATCATGTGGGACATGGTGTATTGACAAGTCTGCCATGTGTGGACACAGTTGCCAGGCAGCAAAGAAATGTTAGCAGTTGTGCAGGGGTGTCATCCGTATGTCTTCTGGTGACCTGTCACACATGACACAGCATGGTTTAGTGTGCATACACCTCAGTGACGTGGATCACAATCCACAGTATTTATGTATTGTGTATGCACGCAGTCATGGCTATGCACTGTGTGTGTATTCCACACTGTATAGCAATAGAGACGCCTCATGATTCCATGCAATGGCACTGTGTCTGTACTTCACACTGTATAGCAATATAGACACCTCATATTACCATTCAATGGTCATGCACATCTGCAAAAAGTGCATTCTATCTGTAGGGCATACAGACAACACTGCAATATGACACCATTACACCGCTGTACATGTGTCAGGACACCATTGTGTCAAACATGTATGCATGTCAATGCACATGTCAGCAGAGTACATGTCATACTACATGTTAATGTCAAGGACATATGCCTCATATCAGCCATGTGCACTGTTAACCTGTGCTGGTCCACATGGCGTATCACAGGGATGCATGCTTACTACCATGATTGTGTGAAATATATGGCTTCTGCTATGACACATGCTTACTGTTGTGTGCAACCCAGGGATGTATGCTAACTACCACTATTAATGTCTGAGCTGCATGCCGGCTGCTGTATCACATGCATGGTCTGTGTGTGCCTCTATTGTAATGTAGAGTCTTTGTTTGCCTTCACAGGTGATGTAGGTGCGTTACCCTCCTGTGGTCCATCTGATGTTAGTGTCCCCACAGACTCTAGCAGTGATGAGCATATGCTTGAGGTACAGGCAGGGTTGCCAGGGGCTGAACCTATGCCATTGGTTGCCATCCCACCTATATCCCCCTCTTCCCCGCACACAGTTCTCATGCCAACATATACCCCATCACCAGTGGCCATAGAGGAAGGACAGTTAGCATGTGTTAGCTTGGAACAGGAACATGTGGTGGCTATGGAAGGTGTGTCTTCACACCATGGTGTCAGTGAAATGACTGCAGATGTGCCACACAGGCACATGGCCAGTGCTGCTCATAGGAGGACCTCTGGCTGACATGCACCTGCAGGACAGAGTGCAGCAGCTGGTGTCACCAGATGCATGTTTCAGACTGTACTGGTGGCACAGGCACGTGCTGAATGGCAGAACAGAGAAGGGCAGAGGCTTCAGAGGGCTGCTATCCATTCTTTAAATGACAACATCCAGGCATTTGCAAATGCTCAACAGCAGATTGCTGACGTTTTGGACAGGTGATTGTGTGACATGGTTGGAATCCTTGACTGTGGCTTGGCAATCCACGAGCGTGAGCTGTCTGTGCTGGAACATCTGGTAGGAGTGAGGCGTAGGCCACGTGGACGTAAGCCAGCTACACCACCTGGTGCAGGTCTACATGAACGAGCTACCTCACATGCCCGCTTCCATAGTGCCGGTAGCAGCAGCAGTGCAGCTGGTGCTGCGCTGTCCACACCAGGACACAGCATACCACGTGGACATGGCCCTGGATGGTTCCAGCGGGGACACGGTACCAGTGGACATGTATCAGCGGACAGTACCCAATCTGTACCTCTGCCTGGTACTGCCCGTGCAACCCCTGGCAGGCACAGGTCACATGGCCATGGCCAGACACAGTGAGCTGTAAATTCTGGTCAGTACAATCTGGAGCTGTCAATAATACCCCTGTGTAGGCCAAGCATATGGCAGAACTGTGTGCACACATACATGCACACACCAGAAACATCTGTAGGACACCGCAACACCCACATGCATAACAACCACACATGTTCAATTAGATCACAGGCCCTAACCCACACACATGATGTCATCCACTGGTGCAGCCTAGGCCCCTGGCAAACATTATCACCCTGTGCATATGATGATGCCTGTGCCGCATCCCTGTCATCCACACCATCGGTGCAGGGACATGCTCATATGGTCTGATGCACAGGGTGAACAGAATAGTGAGATAAATGTATATTACAATTGTTGTGTACTGTTGACACGCAGCAGACATACCATGTAGTACAGGTTTAGAATGCATTGTTTTCTGTTCACAATATGTGTCTTGGCAACAACAGTAACAGCATGTTGGTAATGATGGCCTGCTTCCCTCCTTAAGGTCTAATTGCATGTGCCATTACGTAACAGTGTTTGCAGTTAGAATGCATTGTTTTATGTTTACAGTATGTGTCTTGGTAACAACAGTAACAGCATGTAGGTAATGATGCCCTGCTTCCCTCCTTAAGGTCTAATTGCATGTGCCATTAAGTACCAGTGTTTGCAGTTTCCCATGTGTAAATGTGGAGTACTCACAGGCTGTATGGCAATACCAGCATGCTATACGTAGCCTCAACCTCACTGTTAGAAAGGCTGACATTCCAAAGATGTCTACACATCTACTGATCTAGGAGCATGTGAGCTGTGTAATAGGCTACAGTGGCTAGAGACATGACATCCATACCGGGTGACATCACAGGTACAGTCACATGGTGCAGGGGGGGTTTACACAGCGATCTAGCTGATGTCAAGGGTAAAGACCAGTTGATAGCATGAGGACTCACTGTGTAGCATTACAGGATGAGAACACACACAGACATACACAGACACACACAGTAACACGCCCACACTCACAGGGTCAGCGACACTATAATGCTCACTTGATAGTGTTGAGGTGAGGACCCCTGCCTATGTGGTAATCACCATTACAGTACTGTGCACACACATGACGCGACACAGAGAATGAACATGTACAGGTAGTCAGTAATGCCTAAGACTGACAGCATCAACAGGGTAGTTGATTGCATCACCTTGAGGGGTTAGGGGTCCTATCTGTTCTCTATGGTAGCATACATCCTCACTCCATGCACCAGACAGCCATACATACATACACACACACACTAGAGTCCACAAATGTCATGCACATACAGATAGCTAACATGTGTGTGATACACACACCACCCCTGCCTATGTCTTGCTTTCTACACTGCAGTATGTATAGATCTCTACAACAATGTACAAGGCTGTGTAACAATTGGGATGTATTCCCCACCATACGTGGCATATATGGTCACACAGGCAAACACACATGGCAGCACTGTGAATCAAACACCTGCTATCTTATGATACGTCTGACAGACATGAAGCAGTATTGCCAGCATTACAATGTGTACTGACGCTACCTTCGGCAATTGTGCTACTATATGCACATGGCAGGACTTAAGTGGTACAGGTGTCAAGTGATTTACAATCAGTGACACCCTGACCACTGTGTAGGTTGTATGTCTTCACCTTCCAATTAACAGAAACATGGCTTACTGTTTGCACATGTTATAGTAGGATGGCTTGTGACACACCTGTGAGCTGTCATCAGCAAACATCCATCTGCAAAGGTGGCCCACCACTTTATGTACAAACATCCATCCATACCTGATGTACATCTTACCGTACTGTCAGTATTTCACCATATACAGGTGTCAATGATGGGGCTGCATTGCAATTGCATGTTGTAGTAAGACACAGATGAACTGTAAACATCAGCTACTGCACATGCATGGTAGCTGACTGCACACCACTACATGTACATGTGTGTAGGTCCTACATTCCTGTCATGTAGCCATGTTTGTATGCATTGCAATAGGTGGACATGTGTGATGACATACATGACACATGGACTGTTGTATGATATGACAGTTGTCATGGTTAACCAGTACAGAGGGAATGTTAACTCAGTCAACATTGCTACCTTATGTACTGTTAGCATTCAACAGCCATGGACCGACTTTCCATGTGCATGCATGTAATTGCTGTAGCAACGTGTCTGCACGAAGGACAGCAAAAGTTATGCTATGTACATATGTGTTTTGTGTGTGTGGGGCATGTACATATCCACGTCAGTTACATGTATGTCATATCCAAACATGAGTGTGTTTTCTGGTGTACAGCAACAGTTATCTGTTACAGCTGTATAAGACCCAGGGCCCCTGTTATGTGTACAGCTGACCTGGTTATGAACAGTGGTATCATTGCTTTGCATAACACATGATGGAACCCTGTCAGTATATGGGTAGTCTGCACAGTTGCTGTAGAGCTAGGTACAGTCCACTGGTCATGAGTAACATGGTGTTGTACTAATGTATGGATGTGTGTTGCCGGTCCAAGGACATGGTGATGTCTGAGGGCTACATACTAGAATGCGGCATTTACCACTGTGATCTGCACCTGACACATCTATGATGGCTTTTGAGAGTGTACTGGTCAGTACATGTCAGTGGCCTTCATGTACGTGGGGACACTAATACCTGGAGCGGTCCGTAACGGTCTTATGGCCCACATGTCTGTATCTGAGGTATACGGTGGTAGGGCTATTGTGCACAACTGAGCCTTATGCCAGGTGTTCCTCACTGCACAGATGTCAGTATTCCCTATTGTTGGATCTAGATTGGCAGCTATGATTACGAATGCTACACATCTAGCACTGTTTAGCATACACATACAATGCAGTTGTCCTGTAGGTGTCAGGGTGTTTACTTGGTCTCAGGTTCTTCGTCTATGTATGGTACTATATGTGCGAAGTAGCCACTCCTGCCAGGACATCACCACGGGTGGTATTAGTGTGCCAGGTTTAGATTGGTACAGCTAAGGTGATGGACAGCAGCAGACATTGTGTAGAAGACCAGTGTCAGATATATGTAGTGCAGCGTTCATGCTAACAATGATGACTATCAACACACTGTGCCCTTCCGTGTTTAGAATCTGTGTGCATACAAGACAGCCCTTTGCTACTAAGTGTGTGAGCATGCCCAGTACACCGTTGTGTAGATGGACACATAGTGCATTCCAAACAGACGTGTGCTACTAAGTGTGTGAGCATGCCCAGTGACACCTTGTGTCGGTTATGTGCCTCTGTGTATGGGCATGACCATTGTAATCCTGTATAGCGATAGTGGTCATCCAGGCAACAGATGGCCATACCCCACTTCAGGATGGATTCCTACATTGAACACACTGGTTCACAGGTATGTATACCGTAACTGTCAGCATCCATGTTGATGTCTGCATTCCTAGAAGGTCATATTGACTGTCTTGAAAGGTGTACTGTCTGTGGCGCATCTTGTATCTATGTAGTGTTGTAATAGTGCTCCGTAGATAGGCAGTTGTCCTGCTCACACCACTGCCGTGTATTTGTCTTCATCTGCCTTGGGACAGTAATATGCTTTTAGACTGCTCACACTCCATACAATCCCTATCGGCATTTGTTCCATTGTTGATGTTGTCACCCACCTAGAAGTATGCCTCTGGGATTGCTGTTTTCCAGTAATCTCGGTAGCGTGTTCTGTAATTGCGTAATGCTCTAGTGTGATAAGGTGGTTAGGTCTATGTTCTAATCCCAGCCCTGCCAAGTGTGTGTGTTTCCAGCTCCTGGGGACAGAGTAATGCTTTTAGACTGCTCACTATCCATACCATCCCTATCGGCGTCTTTGCTTTTGCTGATGATGTCACCCACCTAGAAGTATGCCTCTGGGAGTGCTGTGATCCAGTAATCTCGGTAGCACGTTCTGTAACTGCGTAATGCTGTAGTGTGATACAGTAGTTAGGTGTATGTTCTAATCCCAGCCCTGCCAAGTGTCTGTGTGTGTTTCCAGCTCCCTGGAAACAGCAAAATACCTTTAGACTGCTCACTCTCCATACAATCCCTGTCAGCACCTTTCCCTTTGCTGATGATGTCACCCACCTAGAACTATGCCTCTGGGAGTGCTGTGATCCAGTAATCTCGGTAGCGCGTTCTGTAACTGCGTAATGCTGTAGTGTGATAAGGTAGTTAGGTCTATGTTTTAATCCCAGCCCTGCCAAGTGTGTGTGTGTGTTTCCAGCTGCCTGGGGACAGAATAATGCTTTCAGACTGCTCACTCTCCATACAATCCCTATTGGCGTCTTTGCCTTTGCTGATGATGTCACCCACCTAGAAGTATGCCTCAGGGAGTATTGTGATCCAGTAATCTTTATAGTGCATTCTGTAACTACGTAATGCTGTAGTGTGATAGAATAAACAGGTAGGTGTTCGATTCCAAGGCATGGTAGGTGTGTGTGTTTGGCAGTCATATTCTTGGGTTTCTAGCTTCAGGATGTGTTGAGTGTGTTTTGTTGCTTTCCTATATAGTGTCCACAAATGTCATAATCGCCCAAGAGACTGGGTTTTCAACACATACACATACATTTGCCAATAGGTCTGGTGAGTAAATGTCAGCAGCCCTACTCTTACCCTTACTACAGTCTGACCTGTGTGACGCAATGAAACACACTTGCCTTGATAGTAACACCACTACATAATGCAGGTGGCACATGTGGTTTCCTTTTCATTCTTGTCTAATGCTTTGGTGTCATGTAGTCTGCTGTTGTGATATAAATTCAATATCTACGTATGTGTGTGTATATGTGTGTGTGTGTGTGTGTGTGTGTGTGTGTGTGTGTGTGTGTGTGTGTGTGTGTGTGTATATATATATATATATATATATATATATATATATATATATATATGTATGTATGTGGACATTAGCACTATTGAATGTCTGTGCTGGATGATCTGTACGTGATCACCTCGGATGTATGTATATCTGCCAGAGCTTAGTGGTAAAGCACATTGTCTGTGGTGTGCAGCGTCCTGGGTTCTAGTCATGTAGAGACCGGTTATTTTGTTGCTGGGAAGAACAAGGGACATTGAATACAGTGATAGTAAGGCACCTTTAACCAGCTGTGTGCGGATCTGAGCGACAGTAAGCAGTGGTTATTAATTTGGAGGATCAGTATGGGTCATATAACTATGCATTAGAAGACAATACTATGCAAATGAGGTTGACAATAGTGAATCCCATTTATCCCTAGGGTATGATGCAGATCCCAAGAGTGTATGTGTATAGATAGCTGGGTCCAGGACTCAAATATAGGTGAAAGCATGTGAGGGGGGTCAGGCATACTGTACGTACATTGGAGCCCTGTGCGTCGGGATTGCTCCTGCCTTAGCACGCCTAAGCTAGGGTTGTGTCTATACCTGCCTGGTGAAATTGGGAGGGACAACAGCAGTAGTGGAGTAGTCAAGGTGAACAGGCTGCACAAATAGGTGATAATCAGCACAATCAGCAGATTACATGGAAGCCCACCCCAGAACACTACGGTAAAGTGAGCAAGCACCATACACACAGGTTTCTTCCACACTCTACACCACCGGTGTATACATGCAGGGACATTCCTCAACACAATCTAACCAAATGAGAAGGGCTGCAGCAGGCAACATAGACCAACATGTGCAAGAGGCTGAGGGTGGTGAGGATTTGAATGCTGCCAAACAACCCTCAGTGAGGTGACATAAGACTTTACAGATCCAGGGTAACCTACCAGGGTGTACATGAGCTGAAGATAGTGGAGCTCTATGGGGTGGACAGAGACCTCCTACAGCAGCTTGTTGAGCTGTGCCGGCCACACCTGACACATTGAATAGGCCGAGGGAAACCCATTCCAGTGGATACCAAGGTATGTGTTGGCCTAGGTATACTAGCCACAGGTACCTCCCAAAGCACAACTGGGGATATCATGGAGATCTCACAGGCATCTGCATCCAGAGTATTGCATTAGTTCACAGATGCCATGACACCACATGCCAGTGAGCATGTACATGTCCTCAACACACGTGATTTGTTGACCAGCAATATGCGTCTCTTCCACCACATGGCAGACTACCCTGGAGTACTGAGTGCTATAGCCTGCATGCACGTACGCATCAAAGCACCACCTGGTGAGCAGGGTAGGGCCTACATTAACTGCAGGGGCATACCCTCCAACAGCTAGGCCATATGCGATGGCCAGGGCATTAAACTGAATGTGTGAGCTGTCTGCCCTTGAAGCTATGACGATTCTGATATATGGCATCTGACAAAGCTGTACCACACCTTTGCCAATATGAACATCCCCTACAGTCTCCTAGTAGGGGATGCTGGGTAACCACTGGAGTCGTGGCTGATGACACCCATCAGCAATGCACACACACCTGAACAACTACACCATAATGAGGCACATGCACAGGCAAGCATATAACTGAGCATGTGTTTGGGATGCTCAGGTCATGGTTCTGGTGTCTGGACACATCCGGTGGAGCCTTGCAGTATTCACCAGCTACATGCACCCAAATTGTTATGGTATGTGCTATGCTACACAATCTGATCCTGCGGTAACAGTTGCAGCAGGAACAGCATGGGGCAGGGACACACAGCCCACCACCAATGGCAAGGCCTGTACAGGCACAGTGTGTCTTGGAGGAGGAACTACCTGAGCTGTACCCAGTAGGCAAAAGGAGGCATGCACAGTATGACCTGCCCTTGGCAAAGAGGCAACACATGGCATACGCACTGACACCGTAGGTAACGAGGGATTTCACACTCTCTGACTCGCACAGACAGTACAAGGGATTCCAAACATGACACTACCTGTGCTCAGCCATGTATAGGAAGTGCACTGTGTGCATCCGACATAGGCAGCCCTCCAGCACCATGCTCAGGTCTGGAACACCCCCAAGGTAAGTCAATCAACCTACCAACTGGCAGTTGTATTAGAATGTGTATTTACCTGTTGCTATGGTATGGATGTGAGCATACAAGGGAATTTGGTGGCCGACTGTTAGGGCAGCAGACAGTACATGTCCATAGTGGCACCATGACATCTGTAGCACATACTGGGGTCACAATAGTAGCCAGTAGTACACAGGGTGTCATAACCCACTGCAGGTTATGGACTTAACATCATGTGTGTTCATACAGCCCACACAAGTCTCATACAGCTGGACAGGTGTAGACCAATACAGACAGATGCTATACAATGGCCTCTGGATTTGCCTAATGGATGACCCCAACACCCACAGACACATACACAGACTACAGCAGGCTGAGCAGTTGGATGTAGGTTGTGAAGGCTAGGATATCTGAAACCACTATGCTGGTAATTAAAGCTAGGATCTGACGTACACTGGTATGCCTCCAACCAGCAATTTAGGTAGGTCCACACACTTAAATGTAGTATACATGGTGTACAGTAGTAGCAAATGTGTACAACTGTCAGCTGTGCCCCACTTCCAACGTACACATGTGAGAGTCATGTGTGCCAGCCCCCGGTGCTGTGTAGGACTGTGGATACAGTTGGATGTCCCCCCACACTGTGCAGAAATGTAGCAACAGTCAATGCCACATGACCGTTAGCTACCCTGCAGACACAGCATGCCACCTGTCGGTGTACAACGCAGGGTTCGGCACCACAGCACTGACTATCTGGACATGTGACACATGAGATCCAGTTGACCATACTGGGCATGCTCAAACACATGAAGGTATGACGGTAATGTCAGTTGACAACATGCGTAACAGTCATACTGGGCATGCTCACACACTGAAACACAGGATGGCCAGGTCTGCAAACACCAGTGGTCCGGATATATCTGCCAATACATTGCTATACTGTTGGATGACTGTGCTGTATGGTATGTGTGTGGTACTGTCTATTGTCTGTATATATGCCATGGTATATTGGTAATTCACATGAGCTGTGTGCGCAGGGTATTGCTACCAACACGTGCAAAGGATGGTTCTTTGTTTGCGGCCAGAACGACGCCTTTGGATACTGAGTGGGTAAGGCACATTCCAGCAGGTGGGAGCAGTTGTGCGTGAGTTTGCACGGTGTTAAGCACTGCTGACCTCTGTTTACAGCTCCTTATACTTGTTTAGACTCCACATTTCTTTAACAGTGCAATACTCGCATACTGGTAGACAAACATGCTTACACCCGCTCGCTCACTCACTTATACGTGCACCGACATTGGTGCTTCCATTTGTCACTCACGCTGGGTGGGCGTGATCCCTTGTGATGCTTATTACATCGGACTACATGATTACAGTATCGGGTATGGCTAACCATTAAGCGACGGCAGGCGTTTGACTGTACAGAATTGGCGGCCTGTCCAGTGACATAATCATATTATATGCGTGTTCCTCATACAATCTGCTCCCATCTGGCTGATACATGGGAACCATAACTCTGCAATGCTGACATGTAAATGCTTTTTGGGAAATGCATCTCTCTGCTGGGTCATGCTACCGCATACCTATTGAAGGTTTTCCACCTTTTAGATTGGCCGACGTGAGACTCTAGGAGTAACACCTTTCCCACTTTGCATGGGACAGTCCCTCATTAGGCATATGTGTCATGCGAGAATACTCTAGCCATAGCAAATGTCCTGATTAGAGAACATTATTATATTCTACGTGTCTGTAATAGTTGCATGTAACGGTTATTGTATACATGACACGTCGATATGTTATGTGAAGTAGTATAAGCAACTTGACTGCCACTAGACTAAGCTTTGATTTGTGCTAATATGTATATTGCTGTACTATGCATGGCTGTAGGTATGTTCTGACCTGGTACGTCTGACATTTCTACAGATCAGGTCCCACTTTGGCCATTTGGAAAGGTGGAAGCCCTATAGGACCTATATGTAGAGCTGTCACATTTGTCAAGGCAACACATACACACAGCCAGTAGTAAACTGACTACTTCACCGGTTTGCATACATTAAGGTTATTCTTTAAGCATTATAGTTGCTAATATTGTTTCCTACAACATGTAGCTGTTTCAGATACAACAAAATCATTTTATGACACCACTACACACAATATATTAACTATTTTCCCGAAATCACGGGCCATGTGCCATAACATTGATTTTGCAGGACACAACTGCCCAGAGGGGAGTGTCCCTCACAAAGGTGAACAGTTGGTAACCCCAACCTATTATGCTATCATCTACCTAAGGTAGATGGCAGCATATGCGCTTTCCATCACTAGCAGACCTCACATACCAATGGGGGAGAATGAACACTGTATCAGGGACACTGCATAACACCCTCAGCGACACATTTAGATGATTGATTCTTTTAACCTGACACATTGACGGTCAGGGCATATGTATTCATTCACATTTGTCGAGGTACATGCTGTTTATGACTCATACATGTTGTCATTAGTCATTCCGTGTATTCCGCCACCTGTCCACCTAATATCACTAGTTCTGGAAGTGTTTAGTTAGGACTGTGTTACATTCTGATTCATAATCATGGACGTCCATGATAATCAGGTACAAGGCACTGATATAGTCCCTATGTGTTCCCCCAATGGTTTACGGACTATACAGTAAATTTGCTCTTCAGGTTTGGGAGGTATAGACATCTGCTATGCCCACATAAGAATATTAAATACTTCCTTTGGGCGGGCCTACTACATCTCTGCCAAACAACACTTGCAGACTTAGGCCCATTATTGCATACCCATGATTCACCTACCTGACACCCCTCTACAGCACTCATGACAAATACTTACTGTGAGCGCAGCTGGGGTATGAACACACCCCTACACACTTCCCACTCTCCCCTTCACGGGACACATGTCATACGTTTTATCAGCCCATGTGTTATTACACTTGCACAATCTACTGTTCCATGTACAGCTACATCCTGCTTGCATCAATCATTACTGGTTCACCTGTAAGGCAAATTTTTGGTGTCCCGCAAGGGACCACATTATCCATGTTTAAAGTGTAGACCTTGCAGATCTCTCCCACTGGTACTTTCCTGGCGGTGGTTTGGAAAGCAGCTGTGTATTTACCTTTATTGCCTGTCTGTATGTCTGACTGGCCTAGCTGGGCGGTGTGGGAGGTAAATGTTTGTTTATTGGACCTCCCAGTAACATATGCCCGGTCTGAACATATGTTACCCATAATTGCTGTAAAGTAACCTAGTTATGTATATGTGTTTATCTACAATGACATATATATGTTTTTTTGTGTGTATATGTGTATATATCAATAAATGTTGCATATGTATATATATATATATATATATATATATATATATATATATATATTTGTATATGTGTGTGTATATAGATATATAGATAGATATATATACATATATATATAAATATATATATATATATATATATATATATATATATATATATATATATATACATATATATATCTATATATATACATCTGTGTGTCCGTTAACCAATACATTTCCTGGACAAACACAATTACACATGCGTATTGGATTTTATCTCTGCTTCAACAGCATACTATTGCCTTAGTCATTATGACACTGACACTTCACTCCGGTTAACTTGTAATCGGTATATAGCACGTTAAACAGCGGACAGATGTCGCACTTTGTTCATGTATGGAGTACCGCTGATAAGTGTGATGTGATACAGTGTCATTTGACCCATTCCTCGTCTGCACAGCCTATTATTCCTGCTACTGTATTTGTTTCTGTGCACATTCATATTATTTATGTCAATAAATGGAGTGCATGTGTTACAGAGAATGTACGCCAACATATTGATGTCTACATGTTGTTGTGTCTTTCGTCTTTTAGGGGTCGCCACAGCGGAACTCCGGTCTGCTAATGATTGGCAGATAAGTTTTATGTGTCGAGTTGCCAGCCCTGATGCACAACCTTCAACGAAGGTATGCCCATTCACGCATGTCTCCACGCAGAAGACGCTCTAGCTGAGAATCGCACCTACGTACTAGCTGACCTACACGGGCCGCTCCATTGCAACAGGCCATACCTCTCAACTGTCCCTGATTTTCAGGGACTTCCCTGATTTTGACTCAAATTTTAACTCTGTCCCTCTTAATCCCTCCTAAAACTAGTGACTTTTGGAGGAAAGGTGGTGAATTTCACTTAAAGAATAATGACAATAATTGAGAGTTATAAACTTCTTTTACTTCAGTAAATGTGTATTAATTCTTATGCTCTGATTCTGTCAATGTTTCAAGTTAATAGCACTAATATTTTAAAAGTGTCCTGGATTGTCCCTGATTTTTGCTTGACTTGTCCCTAATTCTGTTGAAATTTGTCCCCAGTTGGTTGAGAGGTCTGCAACCGGCGCAACCAACCCTGGCAATCCTGTTTCCATAATCGCATAGCCATACTTTCTCCAGCCCACCCGTGTTGAGTTTCCACGCATAACAGCCATTATCCACCTGATATCACAGCCATGACACACCTTTACACATTGCCCTCTCCAGAGCGTTAGGGTTCTACACACATTTTGTACCACCTCGTGTATTCACAGGGTCTCCTGCCATTTATATTTGCACATACCTGCCTTTCCTGGTGTTATGGATTATGAGCATTTGCGGGTTACAAGCGTAGGTGGTCACAACATGAACTACATTCCATCTGTGTGCAATGTTGGCGTAGCATTTCAATGATATTATGGCCACTGGTATAACCCTGTCTCTGGTGTGTATAGCGGCGCTGTACTCACTCTTGTGCAGCTTTATCTGACATACGCTGCAAGCACTATATAATACCTTAGTTGCTCTAGATTCCCTTCACAACCCTTGTGTATGCTTTATTCTTTTGGTGTTCATTATATATATATATATATATATATATATATATATATATATATATATATATTTATATATTTTTTTCATGTATTTCTTTATTGTATGTCTGTGGATATATATCTATACACACATATCTATATATATATATATATATATATATATATATATATATATATATATATATATATATATATATATATATATATATATATATATATATATATATATATAAGTTACATCTGTACAAAATAACATACATTTGCTATGCTGGGAGCTGCTTACACCCGTGCAGGCACACTTGCATATCCTTATTGTGAGTTACATATGTTTACTGCCACTTCTTTGTGCTTAAGTGTCCCTTATTCATTATGACAGTACCACTTTGATGGAATACGGTTAACGGCCCCATGCGAAACACGCGTTCACCTTTACATGTTTAAATGTTGGCTTTACAGCACAGAGACATTCATTACACCAGAAAATGATATGTGCTATAGTCGTACTTGAACCAGGAAAGCCTTTACATTAGGCGGATGCTCTAACCACTACACTATTGGTGTTCTGCTTCATTTATATATATACCCATGGTTCATAGATACCCTAACATACGCCTCACCGCTTCACTTACACAGCAGGCATCCATTCTCCTGCTGGGAAAACCGCAGTACTACACATGCGACATTCCCTATTCCCTACTGCTCTGGACCCGTGCTGCATGTTTACTCACTCCAAGGATATTCAGAACTCCAAAGCTTATAGTCCTGGCAAATACGTGTGTTTGATTGTCAGGGTGTCCATGTGGCGATCCGGGTTTAGGCTTGTCCGACTGGTGACCGGAACTGCCCTGTACCTGTTCAAATGTCAGACGTAGCACATGGACAGAGTTCATCCCAATTTTAATATTCTACCTGTGTTTACAGACACAGGGGTTTGTGCACCTCTGACCAGATTAATATGTTGGTGCTACATAATATAGGGTGGGAGGTGTTTCCACTACATAATACAAGGTGGGGGTATTTCCACTGGCGTTTCCCTTCACATTTAACTATTTCATTCATTCGTATATAAAATGAATATTATTCTGGACATCACTTATGACTTCACTACAGGCATGCAATAGTACTGTCAACAAATGTGACAGTTGGTTGGTGTACAAGAAACAGAATAAGCAACTAAAGTGCTACAGGAATAGGCTCTCATCTAGGAAAATAATGAATGTTCTAAACCCTGTACTGACCGTGGGTATGTGTTGGCCTAAACAATCTGGTCTGTCCAGAATATATCCCATCCTGTACATATGAAAATGTGGCAACCCTACCAATGGTCAGAGCATTCACACAATAACTGGCCAGCCTCTTAATCACTCACAAAACCAGTGAACTTTGGAGGAAAGGTGTTGAATGACACTTGAATGACTAATGACAGTAATTAAGAGTAACAGACGCTTTTAACTGCAGAAAATAAGTATTAATACATATGGCTCTGAATGTGGTGTACGGACCTCTGTAATACTCGGGGACTACTTTCAACAGTGACAGGGACAAGGCAATGACAAATCAGGGACAATCACGGACACTTATACAATATTAGTACTATCAACTTGAAACGTGTTGACAGATTCAGAGCCATATGTATTAATACTTATTTTCTGCAGTTAAAAGCGTCTGTTACTCTTAATTACTGTCATTAGTCATTCAAGTGTCATTCAACACCTTTCCTCCAAAGGTCACTGGTTTTGTGAGTGATTAAGAGGCTGGCCAGTTATTGTGTGAATGCTCTGACCATTGGTAGGGTTGCCACATTTTCATATGTACAGGATGGGATATATTCTGGACAGACCAGATTGTTTAGGCCAACACATACCCACGGTCAGTACAGGGTTTAGAACATTCATTATTTTCCTAGATGAGAGCCTATTCCTGTAGCACTTTAGTTGCTTATTCTGTTTCTTGTACGATTTACGTATTTTACATCCAGAAATAACTGTTTTAGGCAACTGTTACATGAAATATGGTACATAGTTATTTCCTACAATCACAGGACATTTGCCATTGTATCATTCTTGGTCAGGACACACCTACCCAAACTGTGACTGTCCCTCACACAGTGGGTCAGGAGGTACCATGCTTACGTCAGCGCCTTAATCACCCTATTTCCAAATGCCACTATGTGACTGTGTACAATATATTTTCTCGATAATTCATGTGGGGAGACGTGCATTACGGGCAGGTGTTTGATCCCGGGTAGTAGGTTCTGCATGACCGGCAGGAGGCTGAGCAGTCTCGTGAACCACTACTGCACATACAACTTGTGTCCAGATGTCTACAGGACTGGACATCGTGTCGTGATACCAAGTCTGATGTTTACTCACAATACTTATCCCATGAGGGATATCCAAAAATTGAACAAGGAAACAACCTTCTATTTTTTTGGACGTACGTACATGTGATGGGGTTTTACATGCAAGGGATACATAGTCTGCAATCCTGACACTGTCTAGGGTGACACTGCCTACTATATATAGGTAGTGGTCACTATGTGTAGATATGGCTGCGCCAAGCTAGTAGCCCGAGTATGGCTGGATTTGGTGGACGTTCAGAAATGGGGGTGGGTTGTGTGCTGTAGAGGGGATGATGGGTATTCAATTATGCATCCAGGTGTGTTGCATTTGGATGGGCTAGTTCCATCCAGACCATTCTGTGGGTATGTGCTGGTGACGTTTCTGTACATGTGTATCGCACATTTTAATATTCATATGTTTGTGTGATTGTGTTCTACAGTATGACCTGCCAGGTTGTATTGCGGATGTGTATGCTTGTTCTTTGTGTTTCTTTCTGATTCACCTGCTGCTCCCTCATACACCTCCAGTTCACCTATTGTGCATCCAACACTGTCTCGCCTTTGTGGATTATACCATTACCCACCCCTCCACACACATATTCCTGACACTCCATCCATCCCTTCTTTGGTTGATGGCCCATGGCACGGTCAAGGGAACACATTGCATACACTACATATGTCAGGTACCTGTATGGTTGTGAGGACTACCGTGGCATTTTTCACCTTCCACATGCTGTACATCACACACATAGGTGCACGCAAATACTTATCTTTCATGACATGGTAGGTACACCCAGGTAATACCCGTTCAACTTTGAAACATCCTGACAAGAACGGCTTGGACAGCATATGGGCGAATTTTGGCCGAATGCTCTGACCATTGGTAGGGTTGCCACCTTTTCATATGGCCAGGATGGGATATATTCTGGACACAAATCAGATTCTACAGGACAACACATATCCATGGTCAGTACTATGGATAATACTTTTGTTTTATGCCTACATGTTAGCTTATTGTTGTAGTAGTTTATATGCTCCTTCTGTTTTGCTTACTTGCTTATTCTATTTCTTGTAACATGTGGCATGTTACATACGGAAATAACTATTGTATGTGACAATTACATGCGATGTGGGACATAATTATGTAATACGGTCGCAGGATATTTTACATTTATAATGGTTTTGGTATGGACACAGCTGCCCAGCTGTGTACTATCCCTCACAATGTGGGACAGGTGGTAACCCTAACCATTGGGCTACACGTAGCTATTGGTGGTGTGCTAACATAATGCGATTCACTTCCACTTGGTATAACTATCTACACTGCATTAGAATACGGGCACACGGTTTTAAATGTCATTTGTTTGAGGGATGGAGACTCGATATTCGCTAACGTGCATTTGTGTTTGCTTCTTAATTTTGTGTTCACAAGAACTGTCTTGCATGCTTTGCATATGTTTCAGTATCCATGGACACTGACAGGTGTGATTACTATTGCAGGCAGATTGTAATATTCCAGCATTTTAGGTTGCACGTCAACAGCTGACATTTCCACGCCTCCGTGAGGCACTTCGACACGCCCCATGCACTAGCGCTCATTTCCTATGCACGTGGCTGTGGCGGCAGCGCACCTTCATTAATATGCATATGGTGCTACTGTGCCATCTACATGCTGCACGGTCAGCGCAAGCCTAGCGCCGGCCTTGCGCGGAGCTTCATAAACCCCGGGGTTTGCCCTGTTCTCTTTATCTTAATTAAAATGTTACTTCTTAGCTTATCCCACAATTAATATAGAGTTAGTCCCTTTGCCATCCAAAAATACAACATAAATCTTTAATTAGTAAAAACCAAACATTTTTTAAAATAATTCAAGAAAAAAACAAAATAAAACAAGCAAATACAACATGAAAAAATAAATAATGGAAGCATGCATATTATAAACCAAGAAATCCAAAACAGTCACAGTACACCAATCACAAAACACTGGCAGATTGCACAGCTATTACAGAAAATGAAAATGCTTATGAAAATGTTTACTTTGGGGGGGGGGTTAGAGTACTGTAATATAATTATTAATAATCTTTAATTCCTTAACATAACAGTGTAAAAGTTCAGTATGCTTGTCTTCATCTATTTCTCATTTAATATTTTCTTCTTTTGGGCCACGCTGATATTTCTCGACCACAGAAAAGGTGGCAGTCCTCATACTGCATGTCATGGCTTTCTGATTTTACATTATTCATGGGCAAGTCCTTGTGTAGCTTCAGTAATGAGATGTCCCCATTTTTGTCTTCATTGTGCGAATTTAAGAAATCACAAAACATCGATGGAAGTATAGGCTTAGGAATGTATAATACACTCTTCATATTCTTTTTCTATGTTCACTCTTATTTCCTCTTTGAAGCTGGATGCAGGATGCAGAATAATATCCTACAGGAATATTTCTGAAAAGAAGAATATATCCTATTCTACAGCAGGCATCTCTTCAGTGGCAGAACCTGCTGTTTTTGTTTGGGAGTGAGGCGCTATGCCCTAATTTTTTTCTCTTTTAGGTTTGCAGTTTAACTTTGAGCAAGGTTTCTAGGTCAGTTATTCCAAAATGAAAAAAAAAGATATGCTACAGATATGTACAGAGTAGAAAACACAATAAGTATTCTAAAATTTGTTGGAACATATTGGCAGATAATAACAAGCAAGAATACTGTCAATGTGCATTGAACAAAACAGAAAAAGCAGTTCATCATTGCTACAATTCATAAGTAAAAAAAGCCATCATTGTTGATTTACTTATTGCAACATGATTGACTGGGAAGTTTCCAGAACATTAATTCTACATTCTACAACTTGCAGCACTTTAATTTACTCGAATGATGTGTAATCAGACATTATGTTCATAACACATTTATAATTAATATTGTTATGCATAGTTAATGCCTTTAATCTATAATAAGTGAGAAGCTGAAATGTAATAACTATATTTATTAATATTTAACTATATGGTAATTCACTGAACCTTTTGTCCTGATCATTCATTATTCAAGGCAGTATTAACTATAGAAAGAAATCACACATTTTTAATATGCCGCTTTTGAGTGTATAACTTTTGACAGTTACCTGTGTGAAAAATTCTCAGTTCTTTGTATTTCTAAGAATTTAAAAATCCATGTTTGCTATTTGATGATTTCTAGTACTTGGGATGATATATATGCAAAGTCTACAGTCACACTGAATATCCATTTTTTAATGTACAAGAGGCGTAGTAATAAATGGTTTTCTTCTTGTGACATATCATTTTTCTACATGTGCAATCATTAAAATAGTCACCAATAACTATTGTCGAAAGCCTTTGTTCAATGATTCTGAGGTGCGTTGAACTTTTTTGAGCCATATACAAGCTGTTCTGTGTAGATGTCATAAAGCAGCAGTCAGTGAACCATGTATTTCAAAAATTGAAATTCTGCATTTAATATGGACTGCATGTTCACGCAAGGAAACATCATGCAATAGAAAAAATTGTAAACCTTGCCAGTCTTATCACAGAGTTTCAGTTCATGGGTAATTTGGCACTAATGACTATATGTGAAATTGTGCCTTCAGTGCCGGCTACAAATTAAAATCTTGGGAGGATTAAAACAAATCACAGAATTGGATTCTGGGCTTGAAAAGTAATATCCTTAGTATTAGATGCTAGGTACTTTGATTTTACCCAGAACCCCTGGGAATGGTTGCCTGGTATAATTAATATTAATGTTTGTTTTATAATACAAATTATATTTTAGAAAACTGAAAATTATAACTTGAGCTTGTGTCCATTGTTAAGATGACCAGACTCCATAAAATAATTGTAAGGGATGGCACTCAGGTAGAAATAAAAGTACTGTACAGATGACAGATCACCACCTAGAACTGAGATTTGTATTTTCTAAGAGAGGCAGAGAGAGAGAGAGAGAGAGAGAGAGAGAGAGAGAGAGAGAGAGAGAGAGATTCTTTTTCATGAATTCATGCAAGCAAATAGTAAGTAACATGACTGTGACTAAAAAAATGATGGTAATGGAAGGTTTTAAGCCTTATGGCTGACATAACAATGTATAGATTGTACTCACTCTAAATAAGGAATTTGCAAATTAAACCTGCATCTGCTTGCATGAATTAGCTGAATGCTTACTCACTGCAGTCATTTTCTGCCGGCACATGCTCATTCAGTAATTGCTTGCCCATAGAGTAACTTCCCCAAACTATATCATTGAAGATGAACATCTAAGAACAAGAAATGAATTAATCAATTATTAATTATTTAATTAATTGATGACTTACTCTAAAATATGCAGCACTCAAAAATTATTATATCCAGTAAATATCCTGTGTGTGTGTGTGTGTGTGTGTGTGTGTGTGTGTGTGTGTGTGTGTGTGTGTGTGTGCATGTGTGTCACGTGTGAGTTGCAATCTTGACGCTGAAGTTTTCATTCCTCACGCTTTGTCTCCTCTCCTCTTTTCCTGTCACAACTGAAAAACTATGCAGATAAAATATACATATACCTCATCTGATATCAATGTACTAAAATTTCAGTGTGATGTTATAGATAAAAATATGTAATTTGGAGCTTTTGTCCCAGGTCTCCACAGAAATGGAGACTTTGCCCAGTTGGAGTTTCCTAGTAGTCAAAGGCAAATCAATCGATCAAACAGTCAATAAATCATATGCATAAGGGACTAGGAAGACAGTGACACATATCTGTCTACATACACTGGTTGAGGATATGGCATATCACAGGAGTCTGAGAGAGGGAGTTTTAAAGTTATGGATATTTTGTTTCATATATATGTCCTCCTACAATGGAGAGGAGGTCCTACTATGTGAAGCTGGCCTGATATACAGGTGGGAATCCTATGGTGGAGGATAG
This sequence comes from Protopterus annectens, assembly GCF_019279795.1. Classification (NCBI taxonomy): domain Eukaryota; kingdom Metazoa; phylum Chordata; order Ceratodontiformes; family Protopteridae; genus Protopterus; species Protopterus annectens. The sequence continues at coordinate 533,032,194 of NC_056739.1, forward strand.
TCTGTATTATACAATGACTGGCCATTAACATTAAAAAACGAGCACACTGATTGATCAGCCCAACCAGCATGCCCATTTTAAATCGAGCATATAATAGGAAAGGTCTGGCTGTTAAAGTATACTTAAGTAGCCACACTTTCCTATTGGCATATGTAAAAGAAATAGCTGCAACACTTCAGTCAAGAAGTAATCATATACATGGGGGAGGTGTTTGTAAGTTAAACAAATATATAAAAAATGTACCTGATCTTTCTTGTAAACAGAACATCACAGCTGACATAGCAGCTTACAAACACCTTCTCCTATCTACAAGAATTCAGTGCAGACTGATAACCTTCAATGCACCACCAGCCATTATGAAACAGAAGGGAAACACCAGTAACTTCACAGTAAAGTAACAGGACTCAAAAACGCATCAAATACATATTTATTTAATTTATTTTTAATTGTTTCCTATAAAAGAAAGAGATGACAGACGTCTGGAATTTAGCACCAAAGCTTTCAGTCTTCTTCATTTTTGGATCCTATTATATTATTTTCAATTTACTACTGTTTCACACTGTTAGTAGGTAGATTGAAGATTAGAGATTACCAGTTTGTTTACCAATATGTACAATAACTTAAAATATAAAAAAGAATTAATAAATAAACCAATCTACTTAAACAGTACAAACTAATTAATATTTGAAAATGAGCACACTGATTGGACAGTCCAAACACCATGCCCATTTTGGATAAACTGAATAAATACTTCAAATAAAAAAAAAAAAAGAAAATATAACACTTACAATATAAAATAAAACTATAAACAATAAACTTGAACTAAAAGTTTGGAATATTTTCTCCCAGGAAAAGTTGAAAAAAATGCAAAATAAAACAAATAGAAACCTAAATAAAAACAACAAAACACAACACAAAACTAATACCATTGTATAAAAGCAATAATCTAAGGCTAGGTGTGGGTAATGCTGATTTACCCATGGTTGGCTTTCTTTGGTCATGACAGCTTCAAACTAAGCAAACCAAATGCTCTGCAAGTACGGAATGCACGGCCAAACCATGAACCTATCAAAACACCAAAGGCCAGCATAAAGAGTACATATGGCACCTGTAGACCAAGTAAACTAAAATATTCCTTTATTCAGACCGGTTTCGGCTACCCAGCCTTCCTCAGTGAAACAAAATCACAAACATATTGCTGATTAGGCTATTTATACCCACCCCCAACCAATGGAAAACATGGTTCAGCCCAAAAAGTAAAAAACTGAAAAATATATATATAATACATAAAGCATTACAAATGGAACCATAAACAAAAATCACATTTGAGTATTGATAACTATGCATGTGTAGAAAAAAATACATATGGAAACATTATTTATACATATGGTAGCATACCTACATATAAAAATGTATATGTATAAATACATATGAATACATGTTTAAGTACACAAACATGCAGTCAATACAAAATGTGTTCAATAAAATTCTTTGATATACATAACAACAACAAAAAAGAAACATAGTTTATTACTCATTTATGTTAGGGAGCTATACCGGATAAGGAAATCTCCTACTGACGTTTTACCTCACTAAACATGGTATGGACAACTATGGTGATTCGGTATTTTGAATTTCTTGCTTAAGGACGTTCGGTGTTTATGCAGTTCCCAGTTTATGTGTCAGCCTTTCAGGATTCGCGTAAATGAGGTTTCGTCATTCTAATATAGACCCGTAAAAGGTTGCATAAATACTTGGCAGTATCTAAGTTTCTTTTTATTAGGAGCATGACGTATTGATAGGATGACAGGATTCTCAAGTCTTCATAAGGTTGGATTTTATATTGTTTTGTACTAACATTCATATTACAATTTATCAATTCAGAGATAAAATGTCTTATAAAAATAGACATATAAAGTCAGACGATTTTTTTCTCTGAACTAATTTTCTTTTCTCTTTCAGTGAACTTGGTAAAGTGGTTAGGCATGGGATTAGTACTGAAAGGGTCTGGTGATGCAAACGCAAAGAGGCAAAACATATCTATTTCAAAAATTTCTCACAAATGTAAGAAATAGTCACTTAGATAGATCAATTACTAACATATACCCAACAATTTTAAAGGTTTGTGGTCTATAGGCTCATGGAATGTAAAGGGGCTCCAGGATAAACAGAAAGGAAACTTTTTATGCATGCAACATTCAAATCTAAGGTAGATTTAACATTTATTCAAGAAACACAAATGTTGCCAGAAGAATGGAAAAAAAGAAAGAGATACAAAATGGATAAAAACAAAAATAGTCTCTGGCAGAGAAACAAACAGTAAAGGTGTGGCAATTATAGTTAAAGAATAATTTAACGGTGAGATAAGTAGTAGTGAATTTGTTATTAGAGGTAGATGGTGTTATTTTACAACTCCAAAATCTTGGCTATCAAAACCAATATTATTTTTAAATCTCTATAGCCCATGCATAAATCAACAGGACTTTATATTAGAAATTGTAATGTTCTACTCAAATTTTCAGATCATTTATTTATACTAGTTGGGGACTGGAATCTAGTTTTGAGATTAAAAGACCTGATCTCAGACTTTAACCTCTTTGACTCTTACTGTTTTAGAGATGATGCTGGATATACATCCCCCTCCATATCCTCACCTACAATAATGAAACCATCACATAATCATAGAATGACCACTATCCTTTCATGCAATATCACTATCCTATTTATCCTAACACTAATTGTTGACCTCACCTCCTACCAAACCACACTAAATGCTACCTATGCTACCCCAGCAAAAGATACCTGCAATTGTATTCCTCATATTCCTCACTACTGCCACCACATATCCCCCAAGCCTATACCATCACACTATGTTAGCACCTAACTCACTCATTTTACTCCAATCACTCCTAGCTTACCAATAGCAAATAAGTACATAGCCATCCTAACTAAACTTTCCAAACTCTTACACCATATAAACTACCAACTGATCCTAGCAGGAGACATACACCCAATTCCAGGTCCTAACCCTATACAAACTGCCATAGCTAATTCAGCCTTTTCCTCTAGCCATCTACCCACTGCAAGACGAAAAAGCAGCCTACTAATTCTGAGCTTAAATACTTGAAGCATTAACAATAAGGTGCACTCATTGCATTCACTAATATCCACCTACTCTCCTGATATATTATGTCTGACTGAATCCTGTATAAAGCCCACCATAGCAGACAATGAGTTCCTTCCTACTGGATACAATGTACCACGCCATGATAAACTGTCTAAAAAAAGGGGGAGGGGTAGCATTACTCTATAAAAATACCCTAAATATCACCACTATTAATCCACAAATCCCGTCCTTCAATAACTCTAAACTCCTCCTAGCTAAACTCAAACTTAGTGACAAAAAGTCAATCAACATTATCACATGCTATATACCACCAGGTAACAACATCCCTACCCTATAAGCCTTCCTACAATGGGCAAGTCAAAACCTGCCTCAGGAAACTATCATCTTCGGTGACTTTAGTATAGATTGAAACACATGTTCAGCTATTAACTCCACAAACCATATCAACCTCTACAGTTTCTCACAAGTCATCCAATCAAGCACTAGACTAGGAAATGCAAATATCAAAGAGAGCCTCTTAGACTGGATTTTAATAAATAAGACCAACACGTCTTACCAAGTAGGTGTCCTCACGGACTCCCTTAGTGACCATCAACCCACCTTCCTACTAAAATTCAAAACCCAGGGCGACCCTACGCCCATATTACAAACAACCCATAACACAAAACACTTTGACCACATCAAATTCAGACTTGAGCTAAAGCACGATAAATGGAACATACTAAAAGTACTACCTCTAGAAGAAGCCGTAATCCATTTCAGTAACACTTTCCTAGAAATCCTAAATGCCCATGCTCCAGCCCGGACCACTAAACTCAAAATGAAACAGCCCCCTGGCTTACCAGAGAGAATAAAAATAGAAAATCAGAAAGGAACAAAGCTCGGTATCACATGAGATAAAAAAGCAGTCTTCCTAGATACAAATAATTATTTCCTACAGCTACAAAACAAGCATCACAACAATCCCAAGACATTCTGGGCAGGAATAAATAAGCTACTCCACCCTGGAAGACCCTCCACCCCACCTCCAACTTCCACTAGTGAAATCACAAATATACTAGACACGTTTAACAAATACCTCATAGAAAATATTTCTAATCTTGTTCAAAAACAGCCCACATCCACCACCACTAATTACCAAGAACCGGTAGATAGACCCAAAACAACCTTCCAATTTCAAGCCATCCCTACCAACTATGTCAAAAGGTTGCTATCCAAACTTAAACCTACTATACTAGCAGCTGATGGGATACTTGCTGAATACATTCAGTTGGCTGCCAATGAACTTGCCTTCCCTATATCCATCCTTCTAAACAGATCTATTTCAGAAACAATATCACCCATTTGGAAGGCGTCCTATATTATCCCCCTCCATAAAGGCGGTACCTCCACCAACATCACCAACTATCGACCCATAGCCATCTTGCCTACACTACCTAAACACTTGAGAAATGTATACACCACCAACTTATGCCATACCTGCTTAACAACCAAATTCTCTCTCCTACCCAACATGGATTTCAGCCTTCTCATAGCACAACCACCACCCTACTCTCTTTTACAAACCTCCTCAACCAAAACAAACACACAGGCAATCTAACTTCTTCCATATTCTTGGACCTGTCAAAGGCCTTTGATACGGTCAGCCATCTTAAAGTAGTACAAGCCCTTACTGACCTTGGCCTTAGTAACCAAGTATTAGCTTGGTTTCAGAACTATTTACAAGGAAGACAATAAGCAGTTCAGTGGAACAGCAGCCTATCCACACTGCTACCCATCACCACAGGAGTCCCAAAAGGAACCTGTCAAAGGCCTTTGATACGGTCAGCCATCTTAAATTGTACAAGCCCTTACTGACCTTGGCCTTAGTAACCAAGTATTAGCTTGGTTTCAGAACTATTTACAAGGAAGACAATAAGCAGTTCAGTGGAACAGCAGCCTATCCACACTGCTACCCATCACCACAGGAGTCCCAAAAGGTTCCATTTTAGGTCCCCTCTTATTCTCCATTTTCACCAATACGCTGCACAGCATCTGTCAAGATGCAACAATTATGCAATATGCTGTTGATTCATCATGTGTCTGTTCAGCCAATAATTGTCAGAAACTCCTCCCTATAACCCAAAAAGCATTCCATACCACTGAAAACTGATTTTTTAACAAAAACCTAATACTAAATCCCAAAAAAAAAAAAACTGTTGCAATTTACACCTAACAAATCTACCACAATACCCAGCCCATTTAATATTGTGTCCAGGGATGTGACTGCCATCTCCCCTGACACTCACACTAAATTGCTAGTAATGACCGTTGACAATAACCTCAAATTTGATCAGCATATAAATCAAACCAATAAAAATATCCACAAACAATTGGGCAGTCTATATACAAAGAAACCATTTCTAACACAACCTGCTAGGATAACAATTGTTCAGCCTTACCTCCTTTCCACACTATTTTATGCCTCACCCATTCTCACCGACTTACTCAAAACTAAAATTGTCAAACTCAACACCTGTTACAATCAAATTGCAAAATTTGCTACTGGTGCCCCCTACTAAGCCCAACACTGCCATTTCCTAACACAACTTGGGTGGCTTGAATTCCCTAATCTACTAAATTATCATAAACTTTCCTTTGCTCATAATCTCCTACTACTCCCAGACAAAACTTTAGCTCTGGCCAATCTACTAGAACTACAAACTAAAACTAGATCACTTTGCTCTAGTGAAAAAAATTAATCGGTGTCACCAAGACCAACAACAAAGCAGGGGACTTCCTCTTCCCTAACTACATAGGCAAAATTTGGAACACCCCACCTACTACTATTACCTCAGCAGGCTCAAAGATTAATTTAAAAGACCCCTGAAAGAACGCCTAAAGCTCAAATGGATATGTACATGTTCCCCACGTGGCTGACCCCCCCCCACCTTTTCCCCTTATTCTTGCCCTCTGACTTCAGCTTCATCATCAAAAGAATGGAAGTTCTCTAGCTTCCTTCCAGTTCCACCTCTAATTCAAACCCCTTAGTCAATACCAATATGTCACTGCTAGGACACTCTGTTATCTATCCACTACACTTTTCTCTTTCCACCTCTACTCTTACTCTATGCTTAAGCTACTCACTCCTCCTGCTTTTCTGACTTAACCGGTTATCCAATTTCCCATCTCTGTCTCATCTCTTCTGCTACTATACTCCCTACTATGTCTAATCTTTGCTGTCTTTGTTGCTATACTCCCTACTGTGGCTAACTTGCCCACAAGTCAGCTGTATAAAGCAAAACTGCAACCCCTACTAGCAGTGTTCATCATTATGTAATGCCTCAACCTAAAACTGTAAAGATATGTTCAGTCTATCTAAATATATTAAATATTAAGCTTTAATGCTATGCTACTAGTCAATGTTAAATTTGGTAACATGTAAATTTGAACACTTCCTTATATTCCTTATATTTTGCTTAAAATTTAACTCTGGAGCTTTTCTCCCCGGGTCTCCAATGAAAATGGGCATGCATCCAGTTGGACATTCCTGGTCAGCAAATGTAAAATAAATAAATAAGTAAATAAATAAATATACAGATAACTACACATATTACTCGCAATGTTATAAGTCTTGGTCCAGGATAGATTTTTTTTCTTAATATGAGAATCTTTCATAGATTTAGAGATTAATTATTCTATAGAACCAAGGATTTTTTCAGACCATTTGAGAATTACTGTTAAGATTAATTGGTTAAAGTTGGCAAAATCAGACTTAATGAAAGCTAACTGGTCCTTAAATCCAAACTTAATTAAAAAAAAGGATGTACAACAATAAATAAAGCATATTTTTGAAGAACTAAATGAAAACCTGCATAAAATGAACATACCTTATGATATTTAATGGGCAGCCAGCAAAGCTAGAATTACAGGAATTCTGATTAGGAAACCATCCCTTTATAAAAAAGCATCAAAGGAAAAAGAAACAAAGTTAATTGATAGTATTAAAGAAACAGAAAAACAAATCCAAAATGAGAATAGACCAGGACTTGAATCGCTCATGAGTAGTCTACAAAAATAGCTTTATCAATTGCATGTGCAACTGAATTCAGTGGCAGAAATTAGGGCATTAGCTAAGTGATCAAAATGGGCACAAACTCCATCCAAAATGTTAGCAAGGATAATAAATGCCACTCAGAAAGTCCCAACAATCCTGGAAATATTCTATTTAGGTAAATCATATAACATGACGACAAGCATAATTGAAACATTTGAAAATATCTACACCCAAATATATGGCCCACATGATTTAACATCTTCACAATCAGACTGCAATATCTACACCTAAATATATGGCCCACATGATTTAACATCTTCACAATCAGACGACAAAAAATTTCTAAACGACATTACTTTTCCTAAAATTAATGATGAACAATGAGAAGCACTGGAGGCACCTTTTAAGGCTCAAGAAATATTAATGGTAATAAACAAATTAAATAATGGTATGTCTCCAGGTCCAGATGGCTTTATATCTGAATTTTACAAATTGTTTCATCAAACATTAATAAAAATCTTACTAAAAGTTTACAATTATATAAGGGACTCTCTCCCCTCTTCCCAATTCATTTTTCACTAAAATTCATAAAGCTTTTGCAAAGTTCATATGGCACTCTAAGTCGGTTACAGTGTCATATCACAGACTTATCTGTCCAAAAGATAGGGGAGGTCTAAACATGCCTGATCTTCAACTATAATCACAATTGCCAATTAACACCCAAGTAATGAAAAGTGGACTCCCCTTTGGGTTAAAATGTGGCATAATCACGTTCTGGTCAATACATTTAACTCCAAAGCTCTCCCATTCCTAGACCCTTTAACTCTTAAAAACCTGAAGCTGCATCATATTCTTAAGTTTAAAATTAAATCCTTCCAGGAGATCGTTAAATCCCTGGAACTAGATAAAGCTCTCTTCCTATTACAACTCATTCACCACAACCCAAATATTAAACTGAACTACAACATGATCAATCTGGTCGACTATCCACTAACAAAAGATTTCACACTTTGGGATATTCGTAAGCACAGAAATTCATCGCTAACAGAATTAAGTGCTATCCTAAACTTATCTAAAAAATACATCATAATCCTGAGACAAATAAGAGAATTTATTACATATATATCTCAAGTACACACCATTGCTGATTCTGACCTCAATCAGGTTGCCAAGTTGTTGCAAATCTTAGTCAGCAAGAAGAGCATGCCATCTCTTTCCTATAAACTTAGCAATACAATTCAATACCAGGATGTTATGATATATGCTAACTTCTGGAATCATCAAGGGTCGAACTTACTAGTAGAGCAAAAGCTTTCGGCTATCATGTCTACACTCATGTTCTCTCCTTTTAAAAAAGCTTATCAATAATTTATACTTCACTCCAGTCCACTTACACAAATTCAACCCAAATGTATCTACCGCATGCCCCTACTGCTCCTATCACCAGGCTGACATCTTACATATACTATGGTTTGCAGATGTTCCCATAGCATTTGGTTCTCTCTCAAAGTGAGACTTGAAAAGATGGGCTACCAAAAATCAAACTTATCATGGGACATGGCAATACTACATGTTACTAACCTTAATATTTCAAAACTGAAATTGCATATCTAAATTACACTCTGTCTATTAGTCAAATTCTACATTACCAAACACTGGCTAGATTGCACTAAGATGTCCTGGAAATGCTTTAGAAGTTTGGCTATTAAATATATTACTTCACAAAAACTCCTAATAACTAACTCGCATAAGCGTACCTACTACCTGAAATTTTGGAATATCACTTTTAAGCACTTAGCTGAAAATTAAGCGCATATATTCTAAGGAAGTACATCATTACTACATTCTCACTCTTTATTTGTAGGTTAAATTACTCCCTCTCCTCATTTCCCCTTACCCTTAAAGTACAATGGCTCAAGATATGCACTATGGCATTTCCTTTATTTGCTCTATAAGTCTCAACTATGGCAATCACTTTGTGCTCACTTGCAACATCCATCTTTTTGTATTTAGATTTTGCACTATGATTACTTGTAGTGGTTATTGATTCTTATGCAGTATTACTGTATATATTGTATATAGTTAGGTGTCATACATTCTCTTCTGTATTATTGTTCATTGTTATCTGCATTTATTTGTGATATATATGTATCATAAAGTCAATAAAATTTCTATTTGAAAAAAACAATTATATAAGAGAACATTGCATTACTGATTTATACTTAAACAATTCAAAAACAATCTTTATTTAAAAAAATGACTCAGATAAGAAAAAACATTAAATTGCAGACCAATAACTCTGATTAACTTCAATATTAAAATCTATGCATCAATACTAGAAGAAAGAAAAAGATTTTACCCTATATAATATCACCTAAACAATCAGGGTTTATGAACAGCAGACAAACTTGGGACAATACTCTTACACTTGGCATGGCAATTCAGCTTTCCAAACAAGATAAAAAATCCCAGATATGCACTGGTACCTGATGCGAATGAAGCTTTTGATAGTGTGAACTTATTATTTTTATTTAGAGTATTATCCTTTTATAACATACCGAAGAAATATGTTGAAATGATTCAATTACTATATAAACATTCCCATACGACTTTATGTATAAATAAAACAAACTCAAAAACAATAAAAATTGTTAATGGAACAAGACAAGGTTGTCCCTATCCCCATACCTATTTAATACTTATATAGAACCTCTCTTCCTATATTTAAGTGAAAAAAATTACCATCATATACCAAAAATAATAAATAAAAAATTATCCTTAACCACATTCACTGGTGATTTGAATATATACTTGGAACTTCCTAACATAGACCTAAATAAAATTATCTCAACTGTAAACAAATTCTCAGGCATATCAAGCTACCAAATAAACTCAACTACATCTATTATCTTCCCAATAAACTCACTCGGCCATAAAGAAAATTACTTTCCGAAAAAAGATATAAAAATAAACTTTGATAAGAACTATAACTCATCACTGAAAATAAATTTACTTAAAACATGGGCAAATATACAAAAATATATACAAAAATGGAGTAAAATTAATTTGCCTTTTCTTTCAAAAGTGGCAGTCGTAAAAATAAATATACTTCCTAAACTATTATATTGGTTTAAATGCATCAGAAGTAATACTCCCCCAAAAATTCTTCAAATCTATTATAACGATGCTATCAAAATATCTTTGGTTCCCAAAACTACCAGAATTAGCTATCACAAATTAATATGTCCTAAACAATAGTGGAATGGGCTTTCCAGACTTCGAGCTATACTATATTATTTGCTCTAACAGGGTTCTGTAAGTTGTTAAATTTGATCCTAAAAGAAGGGAATGGTCCCTGGTATGAATTAAGATATGGTATGAACATACTCAAAAACTTAAAATAAAACCTAAAGCCCTTCTCTTTATCAAACAAGGAAACCATAAACCTATCAAAATACATGTGCTGCTTAAAAATATATATTTATATTCCAAAAGCTTTTGAGTGCAATAAAACTATCTAATTTCCTAACATTTTTCCAACCATTGCACCTCAATCCAAATATTATGATGAACAAAAACATGATTAATTTAGATACCTGCCCAAAAATTAGACATTTGAATCTGAGGGATATATTAAAATATGTGGGGGAAACCCATTGAGGAAATTAGAACTCTTAATTACCTTAACAAAAACTATACAATAACAATATGACAATTAAGAGATCTTGTGTCATCCTTAGTGGAAAACCTGAACTTTAGCGAATATGAGACATGTCTATTTGATATGTTATGGAAACTCCTGCTATTAACAAAGAAAATGTCAAATGTATATAAATTGATAACTGATATAAAATATCAGTCATATCTGGTATACTCAAAGTACTGGTATCTTAACACAGAAAATTATTCTGTGAAGCAAAAACCTCAAGTTATCCAAAATACTCTCAAACTTACACCTTTTAAAAAATGTATACATACACAACTAATGATTAATAACAAAGCCTATTTAACCTCAGAAAAATTAATTCACTACAAACTTGAGATCTCTCCAAAATGCATATCCTGTTTAGCTCCAAATGCTGACTTATTACAATTTTTTTTGGAGTTGCAAATGTTCCTACACATTATGGTGTACCCTTAGAGAGAGATTAGAAAAAATGGGCCATGAAAAACAGCTATCTCTTGGGAATTAACAATATTTAACATTAATTCAGGTACACTGTCAAGACAAGAATTTCATATTTTAATCACACTTTTTGTCCTAGTCAAATTATATGTCACACAAAATTGGTTAGATCGTACACAAATGTCCAGAACTGTCTTTAATTAAATACATTTCTTCACATAAATTAATTAAAACAAATCAAAAGAAGAAGCTATATTATCTAAAATACTGGAGTCTCCTTCTTGACCACATTCTTGGAGATTAGGACTGATAGAATTACGGTTGTACAACACATATAAATAAAACATTACCTAACCACTCATAGACAACATAGATATGTTTTTGACTGATTTTGCCAAGATGAATCTCAAACTTAATAGTTATTGCTAACTTATAATTGATAACTAAACTTTTCGTGGCACTATATGTACATAGTGTATATAGTTATGTTTTGTTTTTATTTCTTTTTTATACAATTAATATTTAAAAGTGTATGTTACTTGACTAATCTCTTGTGTCATTCTTTGCATTTTATATCTTCAGCAACTCCTTGAATATATGATATGTATGGGTGAATCCTTGTATTGTAATGCTTATTTTGGACACGAGAGTTAAAATAAATAAAAATCTTACTGGAAAAAAATAAAAAATCTGAGAGTAACAGAATGATACAAGAAATATAAGCATGTTATGCATTTATTGTGATATACTGCAAAGAAAATCTTCCTCCTCTTTCTGCTTGCAGTCCACTGTAGACAATAGAGTATCTCTATGACAAATAATTTATATTTAAACTTAGTAAAACAAAACAGAGTCTATGTGAACAGCTCTTCTACTTAGAAACATCTGCTAGGCTCAGTGTAGTAAATAGAAACTAAGCAAACACCCACTGTAGCTACATATTGATTTCCAGTCCCTCAGACTGAGAGATGCACTGCCTATTGTTCACACAAAACATTTAATTTATTTATTTATTTATTTATTTATTTATTTATTTATTTATGTATTTCTTTTGTATAGTTCAGCTGTCAGTTTTGGAAATCCACTCATTTTCTTTCTCACTGATCTTTCCCCGCCCATTAATAATTCAAATCCGCAACACTCAAGACTTTGCAACCGGCTTTATTAACAAACAGGGAAAACTGATCAAAGTTATCATGCAATCAAACAACTTGGAAGCATAATAGAAGGCTCACCTTCATCATAGGCTCTTTAATAAATTCTACAGCACATCTTCCCAAACTAGGCAGTGTGTTAGACCACTCACCATACACATATTAGCAGCATCCCACTGCTCATCAACAACTTAACTCCACCAGGCAGGCTAATACTGCTCACATGATCTAAATGAAAGTTCCAACTGAACTCAAAGGGGGGAAAGGGCCCTACCACTTTCTTCCACCCACCAGGTGGTTCAACAGATTGCCCCCCCCCCACCCTTTCAAACCTATCAAACTGTTTTCCACATAATTTCTGCTAAAAACAATGACAGCTGAGTATTAAAAATGTAACCCAGTATCACTAAGATATATACCACTAAGGACCCAATACAGATCCCTATCTGTAAAGCCCCAGTGCTAAAGTACAAATAATCCTAAAGCACCACTCACACTAGCCACACTGTGATTAAGAAACCTCCTAGTAACTTACATTGCCTTAAACTTATCAGTACCCCTCTAAACTAACTTAGGAATTATAGGCAACCAAATTACCTTAGCCCCTAGAGACCACTAACATATCCCTTATTAAAGAGGAAAGCAACCTCATTATAGGTATTATTCCAATATTATTATCTCCAAGATGAATTACTAACCCAAAAGGATCAGCAAACTGCTGTCTTATTTCCTCCAGTGCTGGCAAAAATGACACCACTGCATACCTCGATGACCACACCACTGGACTTGCCACTAAACTGTTTAAAGGCCCAAGTTCACACCACCACCATTTTTCACTTCTGCAGCTCTAGCCACCCAGTAAATAAAAGAGTGACCCAACATAATTTATAGCTTCCTACCTGTAAAAGAAAACACACAATTTATATCAACCCCCTACACATCGTCCACTTTAATACTCCACCAAACATAACCCAAAAATGGTCATAGATCACCATATCCCTACTCTTTTAATCATCACCACAGACTTACATTCTTCTGAAAAATTGGGCACCCTTCCTTTTCTAAAATAATGAGTGGCATAAATCTGCTATCACTTCTTGCACTCTCCAAGACATACTAACCCATGACACAAATGCCCTAGCATCCACTCATTTCCCCTTTAAATTACAAAAACTAAGACCTCTGTTTGTTTACCCCATTCCTTTCTCCAAGGCCAAGCCCATGCCAGTGGACATAAAAGACATACTCCACTCCTTGGCAATACCACCTGCTTGCCTCCCCTTCTGATCAGTCTTTAATTATCTTAAATCAGCAATCTGTTGATGCAATTCTGATTTTGTCCTGCTGTGAATAACCCAACAGCTCACTAACTTGGAATGCCCCAACATACATGAAAACCAAGAAAGTGGAACACAGAACATAATCAAAATAAGAAAAAGTCACCTTGTGCAGGCCTGCCAACAACAGTGGAGTAATATACTTGCCTAATAATAGCCTCCTGTCATCCTTTCACTTTTGAGCCTTTTCCCATCCCTTCAACAACCTTAATATCCTACAATCCTTAGAAACATCTTATAAACCTAACAATTTTGACATTGTACTTAACACTGTGAGTTGTACTCTAGCCATCCAAACTGTCTCATCAGCCTGCCATCTCTCTAGTAAATATCTCATTACTAATTCACTTATTGGCAATTTACTGACAACATTCTTAAAACCCATCAAAACCTTATCATATGCTTTCCTAGTACCCTTGGACCAGGATTGCCTAATCAGCAAACTGGCCACACTTAACCAATCTCACATACATTTCTGGGCAGAATAGTACAACTTACCTGAGCTATGGATTCCAGCTGCTAAAACCTGCAAAACTGAAAGCAGGACAGAATATCAGTGAAAACACTTTAATGGCCAGGGATATATTGAGCTGAAAAAAAGGTTAATGTTTAAACAAAGCAAAACAATCTTCCTGAGTAACCCTTGCGCCTATTAATATTTTGCTGTCTTCTTAACCAACACCTGCACTACTGCCAAGTTATCCGAAAGAAAAATCATCTTCCTGTTCCAAAAGTCTTGCTCTCATACTACCAGCGATGCTCAAATTGGAATCATCTCCAAGAAGGTGATATCCTTTCATTGCTTATCAGTCCACTCCTCTGGCCAGGCCTCAGCAAGCCACCTGCTGCAAAGTATGCTGTCACAGCTAGCTCTCCAGCTGCATCTATAAGCAGGTCTAGGTCAGGTAAGGAAACCCAGACCATTCTGCCAAAAAGAAACTCCAGCCAAATACAAATTTCTTCCTTGACCTGCCTGTCTGCCTAACTTATCCAATGATGCTTCCACCTTGCACCCTTCAACCAGTTGGCCACATATCTCATAAATGTTCAATTCAGCTCCACTACTTTACATGCAGAATTAAGGAGCTTTAAAACCTCATCACTTCCTTAATCATCATCTTTTCCTCTCCTAACCATTGACTCCACCCACCCTCTCTCTCTTTATCTAACTTGTCATATGGCAACTTGAACATGTCCAGGACTGAATCAAACTCTAAACCCAAAACAGTAAGAGTATTAGCTAGACCTGCCACTTTGGTCCTTAGACAACAGCACTCTGATCTCCATACAGAACTACTCGAACATCTTCTTTCCTTTGTCAACAACTTTCTTTCCTTCCCTGATCATCAAAAATTCATCCAAATAATGCACAATCCCCCTGTACAATCTACTCTCTGCTGCAACACCCAGTGTAAAGCTGTGCTGAACTTTTCAAAAGTAGCATGAGTGACTGCACATCCCATAAACACAGACTTGTCAAAATAAAACATCCCACTGAGATGCTTGTCCAAGATAGGCCAGTCCTGATTCTTCACTGGTAATATCCTAAAGGCTGACTCAGTATCCTGACCTGATCACCTGCTTGGCTTTGTCCAGAACTGAACACTGAACCTTAACATCTACTCTGTCAATATGCACATTAAGTAAATCACCTTCTTGGCAAGACAAGTGATGTTTTAACCTAAATTCCCCTGTAGACATCTTGGGCAACAAACCCAGTGGGGTTATTCAATCCATATTTCAATATGTGCTAAATGGGGGAGCTTCAGAAGGACCCAATATCCTAGTTGCATCCATCTCCTTGTCCAGCAATGTCTGTACAATCTCCTCCTCCTTCCCTAATACAGACCTTGACTGTACCATAGCCATGCATTTCTAACACTGAACTTCTGTGCCTCCCAAACCACTAAGAAGTGAGATAACAGTGGTATAATGCTTCCTGAAGATCCTTTTCAACTATAATGCCCATGAGATAAACAAACACCCAGACTCAATTGTTTGAGGTCTTTGGCCAATACCTCCCTGTGCCTGTCTTCCTCATTGTTGCCAAGGCTGCCATGAGACCTTGATGCCAGGCCACTCTGCCTCTCCCACCCATTGAACACCATCTGCTTCTATAAGAACAAAAACTTTAACAATATCTCTCTGCCAAATCTTCTGTTTCATGAACTGCAGAATATGTGCAGTAATAAAAACTGAGTTACCAACTAATACAATTAGAAGAACAGAATGTAAACCAACATCTGAACTATCTTCTGCTACCTGACTACCCATGCGTAAAAATCTATCTCCAGGCAGCACGGTTAGGTTCCTAGCCTGTGGTAGCCTGTGTTACATATTTATTGCATTTTCCTGCTGTTTGTTGCAAAAAAATATATATATCCTTGTTTCTTGTCTTTCCTGACCTAGAGTAGTCGAAATACAGGCTTTGCTGTATTCTGGACTTTGGAAAGTTCCTGTGTTGCTCATTTCCTTTCTTGGATAAAGGGAGGCTTCTTTGTTCACCAGTGGCAGTGTGGAGCTTGCAGCAGCCTATCTATCCCTGGAGGAGTGTTCCCAGCACAAGAATCTGGTAGTCTATTGGCCGTTTTAGGCCAATTTCTAGCTCTATCAAGTCCCCCTGTATAAAACCCGCTGTAGCGCGGCTTTGCACGATTTTGTGCATAGCGCAGCATCGGGCAGCGCCGCTTAATTGGGTTTAAACCATTCTCGGCTCCACAAAGTCTGCTCTTCACTTTTTCCCTTAGAACTGATCTAGTTCTCATAATAAACACCCTATTCCCACTCTAAAGCCTGGCACTTACTCACTAAAGCAATTATATAAGTCAGCACTAAAAAATTAAAAGCACTACACCCTCACAAACTCCCCTTGAGTACTTTGTTCCCCATTGGCCCTTTTTTCAATTATAAAGGAATTTCCAATACTATTCTAGCATGTCCAAAGGTCAGTTGTCAATCTCCTCTCCTGTCCAGCTGGTGAATCTGGGAATCTTGAGGCAATGTTACAACTGCCTCATGTACACAGACAACCCTCTCCTCCTCCCAACAAATTCCAACACATGTGAGAGATGCAACCATATAGCCAAACTGGAGGCTAAGCTCTCTCAACTCAGTACTGGCGTAACCAGTCAGGAGGAGAAGGAAACCACACTCACTACAATTCCAGTCTCATATAGACCTACCACAACAGCAAACCAAACACATAAACACACAAAAACATACTCGGAGGCTCGAAATAAAAATCTGCCTAAGCAGCAGAGACCTCCAAAGCAGACACCCAAGCAACCGCTACGCCAAAACAAAACGCATGCAACAAATAGCTCACAAAGTCAGTGTGTCAAACAGTCACAGTCCTTAAGGCTAAACAACACACCTGATACACTTGTAATAGGTGACTCTATCATCAGGCACACTGATGTGCCGCTCACCAGGCTGAACAAGGGGATGGTCATGGTGAGCTGCCTGTCAGGCGCTAGGATCCACCACATAACACAAGCACTCAGGTCACTCCAAGGTAAGTACAAATATGACTCAGTCATTGTCCATGCTGGTGTGAATGACCTGAGACGTACCTCCCTGGACTACATGAAAAGAGCACTCTGAGCATGTAGCCCAGGCCGGTATGACCCTGACCTTGAGTAGCATCTTACCCTCACCAAGAATGATGCCACAATATGAAGACAAGATGATTAATTTCAACAATTGGCTAAAGTATTGGTGTCATTCAAAGGGGATCCAATGCCTGTCTGCCTGGGATGACATGCTCGACAAGCCACGATGCTTCACTAGGGACGGCTTGCACCTGTCACCCCTGGGCTTTCGGATATTGGCATAGGCTCTTGCCACCCCCATAGTGCCTTTTTTAGGCAAGGCTCAAAAGACAAACCCACCTCCATAGGTATCACAAGGGATAAGAAACTAAGAGTAATACTACTCAACGCCAGAAGTCTAAACCTCAAGATGCACACACTCGAAACTCTCCTTAGCATGGAGAACATCGATATCTGTGCAGTAACAGAAACCTGGTTCAAGGTTCCTGAGAGCACCCAAGCACTACCAGGTTATACCTCATACCATGTTTTTCGGCCCCAAAACTTGGAACGAACAACAAAAGGAGGGGGAGTATCAATATTCGTCAAAGATACCCTCACCTCCAGGTTGGTGGCACAGCATGAAGCATCAGAGACTATCCATATGCAACTAACAGTGGGTAAAACTATCTTCCAGTTTATAGCCTGCTACAGACCACCCTCCCAAATCCAGGAACCCCACTCGGCCTTCCTGAGAACACTGGAAAATATGAAGGTCTCTCCAAACACCATTATATTGGGCGACTTCAACTAGCCTAACATAGACTGGGAGCATTACTCTAGTTCCAACACACTAGCCCAAAGGTTCCTAGAATTTATAAACTCAAATGCTATGGAACAACTTGTTGCCACTCCCACAAGAGGGGAAAACATACTGGACCTGATCATCACCAACATGGGGACTCTATGCTCCAGACCAGAAGTGTATCCCTCACTGGTAAGATCAGACCACAAACTAATCTCACTAGATATTCACATCCCGACCCCAGCCTCTGCTTAGAAAACCACAGTGAAAAACTTCTCTAAAGCAAATTTCACACTGCTCAAAACCAAGGTGGAATCCTTCAAAGTCCTGGACCTGTGGAAAATACGGTCCAGACCGCAGAATCCTTTATAAACACATTCTATGAACACCTTCAGGAATGCATGGATCATGCAATCCCAAATAAAACCAAGACCCAATCCTCCAAATTTAGGCATCCTGTCTGGTGGACCCCAGCCATAAACAAACTCCACAATAGAATGAGGAAGCTACTACATGATAGAGCAAAATCCCAAAAAGGGAAGGCATCTCTGATCAGTATTAGCAAAAAACTACGGGCACTCATAAAATCGTCTAAGGCCAGCTTTGAGAGAAAAATTGCACAGGGCACTAAGGATAATCACAAGGCTTTCTTTAGTTATGTTAGGAAACTGGGTGGGAATTCCCAGATGTGCTCAGAATTAGTCCAAAATGACAAAAAATACACCGAACCCACAGATATTGCCAACATCCTAGCTGACAGGTTCAGTGCAACCTTCTCCCCCCCTTCCCCACCAAAAGGGCAAATATCTATCCCAGCAGAGTGCTGCCCTTCTGATATCTCAGATGCTCAGGTAAGAGCCGCCCTCTCCAAAGCAAAAAACACAGCATCAATGGGACCAGACGGTGTCCCGGGCTGTGTCCTACATGAACTCCAAGAAGAACTAATCCCAAACATAAAACTACTGTTCAATCTCAGCCTTACTACAGGACTGTGGCTGACCAAGTTCGCAGATGACTGCAAACTGGGCGCCATAATCGACTCTCCAGCTGAAACAAGCATCCTACAAAAGGGCTTCATAGAAACAAACAACTGGTGCCAGAGCCATGGCCTCAAGCTAAACGTCAAAAAGTGTATAGTCATCCCCTTTGGCAAAAACAAAGTGCCCACAAATTACCACATAGGTGGTAATCCATTAATTATGGAAGAAGTAATTAGGGACCTGGGGACCCAAGTTGATAGCAATCTCTCATTTGACAACCATGTGGCCAAAGTGGTTAGAAAAACATTTTATATAGCCCACCTAATCATGAAAGGATTCACATCTAGATCAGGGGAGGTCATTGTGCCTCTTTACTCATCCCTCATCAGGCCCATAATTGAGTACAATGCCCCTTTTGGGATGTACCTTACCAGACACCTGCAGCAACTGGAAAGACCCCAAAAGTACCTCAGCAAGAGGATCAAAGAGCTCAAACAGATGCCATATGCTGCCCGGTTAAAGAAACTCCAGCTCTACTCAGTGGCATACCACCTGCTCAGAGGCGATCTGTGCCTGACATATAAAGCCATGTCCAACCCGGAATTATTGGACATGCTGCACCTCAGAAAATCCAAATCCCATCGAGCTATGTACTCGTGAGACTTGAACCTCAGCATTGAAATAAATAGGACATGCTGGAGGGACAGATTCATAACCCAGAGGCTCCCTTCACTCTGGAATAAAAGTCCCTACACAAGATCCCTCATTGACTCTCTTCAAGAGGAATCTTGATGAGTGGATAGGAGATAGTAGGTTTACCCCGGGTATCACTTCTGTGTCACTGTTAGATAGAGGCACAGTATACTAACCTCGAAAAAGGGCATAGCAAAATTCATTTAAAATGGGTGGCGAAAGCCAAACACACTCTGGCTAAGTTTACAAATGCCCTAGGGCAGATAGTCTAGTATGAACCTATGTACCTATGAACCTATGAACCTATTCTACCTTGTCAGACAACCAACCTCCATCAACTATAAGCCTCCTTGTTGTGTCCTGGGCCCCTCATCTCAGTGTCTTCAACTGCTTTCTCCCTCAAGCAAATTCTGCAATCTTCACCTATCACTTGAACTCAAATTATGCACCAGTGCAAGTAACTCAACATCTGACGAAATATTGACTAACTCCCCTTACCCCAAACAATATTAGTATTAGCACCTGCTGCTGAGACATTGAAATAATTTACATTAGTTTCCACTGCAGCTTTCCTGTCAGCTTCTGTAGCTCTGCTGAATACATCTCTGTCGCACACCTTCATGACTTTCTGGATCATTTGGCTGTATTCTCAAAGGGATTCATCAATGAATGCTCACCATGACCTCTTCACATCCGTCCACCTCTAGCCAATTCAGCCCAGACTTGCTCCTGTGGAGCTTGCCCCTGTGCCCAAACCCTCAGAAAGAGCTTGTCTGTCTGTAATACCAACTCTTGCCACTTCTGAGTTGGCTCCTCCACTTTTTCCATCTTGCAATAAAAGAAATGCAACAGTGCATCAAAAAACCTGCCACATACAAATGTTTTTGTTGTCCCTCTTTCTTTTGTTTTTAAAAGTATATATATATATATATATATATATATATATATATATATATATATATATATATATATATATATATATATATATAAAATTCCCCCTTTTCGATAACACCTCCTCATATTGCTATCTATATGTGCTGTCAAGGGAAACACACTAATCACAAAACTGTTAAGACTAAGCCTTACCACTTCTTCCAGTCCTCTTTAATTTCTCCTCCTTCTTCTCTTTATATATATCTGTAGTTACTGTGGTAAAGAGTTTGATTCCCTCAGCCCTCTGAAACAACAACAACAAAAATAATTGGTGGCATATGAAGGAGTCTATCTTTCAGGAAATGCAGCCTAACACAGATCTGGTTATCCTTGCAACCTTCTAAGCTTATAGAGCAATATTTAAAATGTAGGTTTTGTGTGTGTGTGTGTGTGTGTGTGTGTGTGTGTGTGTGTGTGTGTGTGTGTGTGTGTGTGTGTAAATGTGTGTGTGTGTGTGTGTGTGTAAACATAAATATATATATATATATATATATATATATATATATATATATATATAAATATGTATATATATATATATATATATATATATATATATATATATATATATATATATATATATATATATATATATATATATATATATATATATATATATATATATATATATATCTATATATATATATATATAGAAAGATAGATAGATAGATAGATAGATAGATAGATAGATAGATAGATAGATAGATACATGAAACAAAAGAGGATGTATATTTAAAGTCTGTCTGTTTTGTTGGGCCTTTAGATACATAAAATGAAAGAGAAGGTATATTTAAAATCTGTCTGTTTTGTTGGGCCTTTGTCCCCTCATCGTGATCACAACATTGTATGACAAACTAAAAATATATAGCAAAGATCTGGGCATTCTGTGACATTTGAGGAGCAAGCCAATCATTTAAAACATACACCCCTGCGATCTGTCTTAGCATATGAGTGAATCACTCATAACCCTAACCAAGTGGCTTAAATCTCCAATAAAACAAGAAGGGAAAAATGGCCAGCAACCATTCCATATGTATGGGACTTGCCTAAAGGGGATTGCCATTTCCTAGCAATAAAAAACTTAGATCCAAAAGTGTCAACAGCATCGGTGTGATAGTAGGACACCTGCATGTCTACTGTGCTCTTCCCCCATTGACAATGGGCTAGATTAACAGACAAAATCATCCCTGTCTCATTCCCTAACAACCAAGGAGTAATTTACAAAAATGTCCCCCTGTAAGTCACCTGTCATCCCCCAACTAAAGCTAAATATCTTCCACCAACCAAAACACCACAACAATACTTATGCATCTCTTAGATACTGCTGTTACAAGCACAAGAATGTTGCCAGTATAAGACAATCTGTGTTGGTATACATTTTCTGAAAGATCTGAAGTCCATAACTTGAATGCAAATCACTCCTCTGTGACTTCAATCAGTGACCTGCCAGAATCCACAAATTCCACAAGGAACAGAATAATTGTATGAGGCAAAAATCTGAACATTCTGCAAAAATCTGAGCAGGTGGAATGTATGACCATAACACTTTCCCATTGAATTACCCACTGCCACTAAAATTAAAAAAAATGTATATTCAGCACTTGTTCCTCACTTTGTTTTCCTACAATTACTAATCTAAATAAATATGTACCATCCACCTCAGCACTACCATTACTACTCACCTCCTCATAACAGTAAATAATACAAAAAACATACCTCCTCTTTGAAAGTAAATGCCTGGACCCTAATTAATAACCCCCCAGCTGATTGCCTGTACACTACAGAACAGACTGCACTGCACAATATGTAGTGCCAAAGAGAACTCCTCTACCTAACCTTATATAACCTCCTTCCCCCTCTTTGCTTATCCTGAGATGTCTTTCATCTCCCATCCAACCTCCCTCCCTTTCCTGGCTTTAAAGGTACAAACCAGTGCCAAATTAGTCTTCCAGGCAAAATCCATTTTCCACCATACATGTAACAAAACCTTGGAAAGAAAACTGGAATTAAAATTGTAAAATCAAACTTTTTTAAAAAGCAGCAAAGTCGCTTATGAGCAAATTTAAACAGTATTGACAAAGATTGAAAGTTATTAGTCTCATTAAAAAAACACTCTGGAGGGAAATTAATAAAGCCTACATGGTCTTTTTTACCATGTAGGCATCATGCCATGCTGCTTACATGAAAGTAAGCAGGTCTGCGATCCAGTAAGCACTGCTACTGCATGTATGTGCCAACACAGGAAGTTCTGTGGCATGCAAATCACCTCATAAGCAGGTGAATCTCATGCAAATGAGGCAGGTAGAGTGATCCAGCAAGGAGATAGGCAGCCCTGCAGACCCTGTGTCAGTGTCCATAGTGCACATGGAAAAATTTCATGTACAGGAATGTAGACAGACAAAAGGGGCTGTAAAATGTAGATAGATGGACAAAAATGGCATACCACCCACATATGTGAGCAAAAATATCTTCTGTGTGTCTCAAAAGTTACAGAAAATATGCTAAAATATATTTTTTAATAATCTGGGCATGTTTGATGTCAAGCCGCAGTGTGCAAACATGCCTTAAATTTTTTTTTCTAAAATGTAGATATAAAATTAATATTATGAGACAGAAATGTGTTACACCACCCTACATGTAGTATCTACAATGGTGCATCCGTGCTGTTGTTAATGTGGTAGGGCTTGGAATGCATGTAGTTTCCTAGTTGTGAGCACAGATCCTGTGCAAATGAGGTGGAGTTACTGAATAGCATAATGGGGTAATCGTGTCCACATATCCCCTCTGTGTAGGCAGAGAACCATGTTGGTGTCCACACAGGAGGTAGCTGACATCAGAAGAGGGTGTGTCCAATAACTACTAAGCTGATTGGAGCTTAGCTGCAGCTGTTTACACAGCACACCACCATGCTGACCGCAGAAGTCTGGGGTTGTGTGCACTGACTTCTAAGCTTTGTTTACCTATGGGGCTCTTGTTTCTATGTGCTTGCAGGGCACCACCATGCTGAGTGTGGAGGTCTGGGGGGGGGGGTGTCCACTGACTGCTAAGCTTTGTTTACATACTGGGCACACATTTGCATGGTGCACCACATTGCTGAGAGTATCTAAAAGGCAAAGATGCACTAATTAGTTTTGACCCTTGATTAACTTAAACTAGGGCCATTACATGATGTTAATTATATACAAGGTAGGTGCAATGCATCACAGGTAGCCAATCACTCAGGCAGCACCTACAGTAGAGCACTATAAAGTATGCATACGCCCTACAGCCTGAGTTTTCTCCCATACTCTGAACCACAGACTTGGGAATTTTAACTGAAAGAATGCTAGGGGCTGCTGCAGGTCTGCTAAATCTGTATGTGCTAGATGCTGAAACCAATGCTCCTGCTGCTAACAATAGGCCTAGACAGAGAAGGAGAAGAGTGTAGAGGCCCAGGGTAACCTTCCAGAAGCTACATAAGCTACAGATTTTGGAGTGATACAAGGTGGACAGGGACACACTTACAAGAACTCACTAAGCTCTGTCAGTCTCACCTCAGACCCAGAGCCAACAGAGGGGAACCCATCCCATTGGAAACAAATGTATGTGCAGCCCTTAGGATAATAGTCACAGGCACCTTCCAAAGACCAACTGAGAACATGATGGGGTTTCACAGGAATCAGCATCCAGGGTACTCCACCATTTCCTGGATGCCATGCTACCTCATGCCAGTGAGCACATTTATTTTCCCCTCACCTCTGCAGCGAGGGCCAGCAATTTTCAACACTTCTACCATGTAGCACACTACCCTGAGGTAATGGGTGCCATAGATTACACTCATGTACACATCAAGGCACTGCCCACTGAGGACGGTAGAATCTATGTCAACCACAAGGAGTACCACTCCATCAACTGCCAGGTCATGTGCAATGCCCAGGGCATTATCATGAATTTGTGTGCTGGCAGCCCTGGCAGTTATCATGACTCCCATATCTGGCATGTATCACAACTGTACCACATGTTTTCTACGGGGGACATCCCACATGGCCATTTACTGGGGCTTGCTGGCTATGCACTGGAACCATGGATGATGACACCAATCAGAAATGCACACACACCCATGGAGGAATGCCATAATGAGCCACACGCACAAACTAGGAACCTCATAGATCATGTGTTTGGGCTGCTGAAGTTGTGATTCCGGTGACTCGATATATCTGGTAGAGCTCTGCAGTACTCTCCAGATATATCTGGTGGAGTCCTGCCGTATTCTAGCCACATGTGCGCATACATTCACTGTATGTGCCATGCTACACAATATGCATAGCACATACACTGACAACCTAGGGCCCTAGGAACTGACACCTTGCTCCTACATACATACATATATTAAAATAGCTGATGCCAGGCAACCCACACATCCTGTACCTATCCATGTATTGGCTGTGTACTGCTTGCATTACACAGAGTCAGCCCTGAACTGCAAGTCTGTCAACTGCTGCATTTACAAGGTAAGTCTCTAACCTACACACTAGTAAGGATTACTATAATATGGTATCAAATATATTGATTTGCTGCTGTTATGCAAGGAAATATAGTGGGCTATTTGGACAGATGTAACATCCACATGGAACTACAGATACCCAGTTCAATAGTATGTGTTCCTTAATATTCATTAGAATGGAATATTCATGACATCAGACAAGGCAGATGTTAAACAATGGCTACACATGATATGTGGACAACTGTCTACCCAAGCTGATCATGTACTTTTGATCCCCCACCCCCAAAACAACAGTGCACCCATATAACTGCTTTAACAGAAAATCAGCTATGGTATATCAGTCGACCAGACAATCTCAGGGCTGTAACATAGATATTGCTCACACATTATATGTCTCTCTTCATGCAGGATAACAATGTACATATTTATGCTGTTGATTGTGTGATGATTGACTCCTCTCTATCTGGCAACCTACGTGGCTCAGTGGACTAGGGAAGCTAGCATGGGTGATGGTGTTGATGGTTCCAATCTGGAATTACTCACATCTTTTGCATGTGAGGTAGTACTATGTTTGTGTTTTCATAGACTGTCATACTGCTCAACCTCTTAGTGGAAGGAATCTGGACAAAGCCAGAAAGAGTGGGTGGACAAAGGCCCAAACATAGGGACAGATTTTCTATATTGTTCCCATAAACCTAGAAAGTTGCTGGAATTAAAGGTGCTGCATTATTACATATTTTCTGAAGGATATAAATTCTGAAACACAAATGTTTGTCTGTATTTAGTATAATGTAGTGAAATCAATATTCAGTAATTCACCAGAAGACCACAAATGTATGAGGAACAGACTAAACATATGAGGCAAAACTCTGGGCATTTTGTGAAAATCAGAGGACAGTTGAGTTGAAAGGTATGCAGACTGTTAGTCTATTGGTGGTGTAAAATTACTAACCTCAGTCACATAAAAAGTACAGCACACAGCTGGGGAATGCCATGGATATTTTGAGTGAAGTGCAGTACTGCAGAAACGGGGGTGGATGTTAATGTCTGTAACATACAAAATCCTGGACTGGAGTACAGGTATGTGTGGCCTGGAGTTACTTTATCAGTACTGACAGTCCCACTGGGCATGCTGAGGCACTCTGAATGCAATTCTGTTGCCCCTTCATCAAAATGACCTGTTATGTATAAATGTCTGTACATACAGACATAGACAAATACATATCTGTCTATCACTACCTCTCTCTCACATGCGTAGTATATCTATGGCTACATAGTGTCAAATAGATATATACCAATATATATATCTATATATATTAAAATGATATCTGCACTCCCCCCATATATCTACATAACACATATACATAGCATACACACACAGCTACATTTATATATACATCCCTGCTATATACAGAAATATGTGTGTGGTATTGTCTGACATACCCAATAATGGTGAGTAAATATGCACTATCACACAGTCATACTGTTGCTCAAAGGATCCAAACTAAGGGTGCAACAGTACATATTCCACTTACCTACAGACCCCTGTGCTTGCTGGATGTCACCATGTAGACACACACAGGTGAGCAGGTGGTGTAATTTATAACATTGTCAACAAAGATATGGACAGGGCACATTGTCCGTGCCCACAGGTTCACCTATGTAACTGCAAGAAGCCACATAGTGCCATACTGGTAACTGTACACACATAGGTAGGATAAAATCAGTTATCTCACTGCTAGGATACTAGATGCAGATAACAGTATGAAGCAATATCACTCTGCAGGCCACAGATGCTGTTCAACACATGCATAGTTTGTGTAATGTACAAGTACTGTGTCTGCAATCACATATACCACAGACTTAATATGTGGTGTGTGTGATAAGTACCGTGATATATAGTGTATAAGACTAGATAGATAAGGGTTCTAATCTCACTCCAGCCCACTTGGTGTGTGTGTGTGTGTGTGTGTGTGTGTGTGTGTGTGTGTGTGTGTGTGTGTGTGTGTGTGTGTGTGTGTGTGTGTGTGTGTGCGCGCGTGTATATTCCCATGCAAAACAATGGACATGCTTTCATGGGCTATCCACCTGCAATGGTTATGCACGTTTTTGGCCTGTAACTTGCTGCTGGCTTCCAAACTTCCCTCTTCTTCAAGGCCTGATGATGTCAGCCACCATAAGACTACCAGCTGACTAGGTACATGGTAGTATCAAACATAAGCCATGGTGCATGCAATAAGTACTGTGATCTATAGAATATAAGGCTAGATAGGTAGGGGTTCTAATCTCACTTGAGCCCACTTGGTCCATGTATATATATCCATATAGCAAAACCTTGGTCACCTAGACATAGGTAGGGTTTTGCAGTGTTTTATTTGTAGTGGGTGATGTGGCCTCCAAAGGTCTGACCACAACAAGGCCTGCTTATGTCATCAAGCATAATATGTCCTAAACAGATAGTAATAGCAGACATGAGGTGTGTTGCATGCAACACGTACTGTGATCTGTAGTATGTCCCATTACATTCGTAAGTGCTCACATCTACATATAGCCAACTTGCAATATGTGTGTGCCGTGGCATGTCCTCTACACAGTGATTGGAAGTGGTGCTACCCTCAACATAGCCATGTTTGTGTGTCAGTCTGTTAAAGCATTGTGCATCATGTTATGGAACCATAGGATGTTTGAAATGAACTAGCATAATGGTCATACAGCCCTCATGATCATAGACATAGTCATACCCGTAGTTACAGGATCAGCATATATTGCCCCAGTCCAAGAGGGACACAGGCAGACACCCTGTGTTGAGATGACAGTCACCCAGCCAATCAGACAGATGGCATGTGCTGAGTTTGCCTAAGGTGCTCTCTATGGCATTAGGCAGGGTTTTTCCAAGGGTGCGTTTCAGTCTGCTAGACACATCTCTCCCACAAGCATGTAGTACTAATGTCACATACTAGGTTAATGTCCTTACACTAAGTCATTCATCTACTATGTTATACAGCCAATACAACATAATGTACACAAATGTATGTGGTGTACTCATGACAAATGCCAGCATACAGTATCTGTCGGTAACCACTACAAGTGGCCTGGTGAACCAACACTGCATTACACAAGTATATGTTAGCTAATATAGTCACCCTTTGTATCAGAGACTTAGCTTAATTTCCCTGCATCAATGGTGAGGATGATAGGGATGTGGCACAGGTATCATCACTTGCACACGGTGTTGTGTGGGAGTGCAGGAGGCTTAGGCTAGCCCAAACAGTAGACAGCATGTGTGTGAGTCAGGAGGGGAGCATGTAAGATGGACCATGGAGAGGTGTTGTTTGTGTCTGTAGGTGATCTGCATTTGACTTTAGTATGTGAGTGAATGTGTGTACACAGTCAAGCTCAGTGCTAGCCCTAAGTGTGTGCATGCTGGACAGCTTTGGACGTACATGGTAGAGCTGACAGTTCATCGTCTCCGGCCCCAAACACGGGAACTAGGTCTGCCAGGAGTTGCACTGGCACCTCCATGCTCAAGGTCAGAAGAGGTGTTAGTACCTGACAGTGACTGCTATCTGCTGGGACCTTGTCCCCCAGTGGACCACCCAGAACAATGAGCCCATGGCCTGTCACATTGTGGTGTGGACAGCACACTCCCCTTTGTAGCTCTGGATGTATAGTGACTATGGGCGCATGAGTGTGCATGGCCACATGGACTCTCAGCAGATGGGGTTGCTGACCTATGTCCATGGGTCCAACACTCAACTCCAACTACACGTTCCAGCAGAGACAATGTGTGGTTCAAGGCAGACACTGTCTCAGCCCACTGTCTGTCCACTGTATCAGTGAACCGATACAGGATGTCCCCTATGTGGTGGAGGCAGTCACAGATGTCAGAGTGTACTGCATCCATAACCCTAAGCATACATCTGGTGTTCCATTCAGAAAGTGCCTGTGCCTTCATGAGGGCCCAAAACATGCACCAAGTGACCCATGATGTGACACTTGCAACAGATGGTGGACGGACAGCAGGCCTCCTACAAGCACCCCAGTCAATCTGCCTGTGTGGGACCTCAACAGCTCTCTGGATAGGGCCAGTGTCTACACTCACTGGAGCCATAGTTGCCACACTTTCTTGTTCAATGTCCCCACCCACTGACTGTCCAATATCTGTGGCATCTGGGGTAAGGGTATGTGTGGGCATACAGACAGTGTATGGCAACAATGGGAGCAGAAGAGGAATGTCTACCTCTGGGACAGATTCAGTCCCCAACACCCCCACCTGTGCCTCACTGTGGCCACCATCATCATCAGAGTCCGAAGAGACACTGACATTAGGTTATGTAGGGGACAGGCACCAACCCACATGGTCACCTGCTATAAAAAAGAAAGAAACAAGCAGTACAGTAATACCTGCACTATTGTGTATAAAAAGCCTCCAAGACTTATAACAATGAAGACTCAAAACTGGATTAGTGGTCAAACAAATCTCTTCTCCACTTTTGTCCACAAAACTCTTCCTCAGATATAACAATCACTTGAAGTAAGTCAAATAAAACATGACCAGTGATATTTGCCTTTTAATTAATCAGTATGACACTATACTTGAAAAAAAAACAAATAAAAACACAGTACAACTCTCTTAATAAATATGGAAATACACATTTCACTGCCCAATGTATTTACCTTCAACCTGTTCTATTTTAAAAGTCATTTTAGATTCCTTGCATCATTTATACCAGATGCCTTATCTGCTCTTAACTGTAATGGCCAAAGTGCATCTGTTTATTGAATTACACTCCTGTGACTACCACTTCGAGAAACTTTAGGTACCTGTTCCAGACTGGAATTTTAAAACAACCTATACTGTTTCACTGTTTGCACACATAGTTATGTTTACATAGGGCATTATTCTGGCACTTCATTTGAGAATATAATTGCTCCTTAAAAAAACAAGTGTCATGCTTACCAGGAGCAGAGCCACAGCCTTGGGCAATACCTGATAGACCTGTAAAATGTTGAGGGTGGGGAAACATCAGTACCACAGCATGTTGCAGCACAACAAGGTAATATGTCCATATATCTCACAGTTACAGTAGCTACTGTTTTACTTGTTATACTGGTCGCAATCTGAGTATGAGTGTATAACTGAGGTTAAACCACCCCCAAAGAACAAAGACCTTACACCCACATAAAAGTATCTACAGTCTGACACATTGACTGCTACAGTGGTACAATACTGATCACAGTAAGCTTACCTGCATCCTCCTCAACTGTGGAAACTGTGGCACTCACCTCCATGATGTATGGTGTCATGGATGTCTGGGAGCTGTTGTGTGTACCTAGGTACTCAAGGAATTCTTCAGTGGCCAAGAGTAGTTGTTCCACTGCAGGTCCTCCACCTGTGACAGAACAATTCCTGGCTACATCTGCTGCCCTTCATCATGCAGCATTTATCATGTAAGTCAACCGGTGTCAAACCTGCTCATATATCTTGCCCTGCTGGCCCATACCCTTCACATCACGGACAAGGTCTACCCACAATGCAGCCCACTGTTCCCTTCTTTGCCTCCCCCGGATAGTAGGATGTGATGATGTTGCCTTAGTGTTTGAGTATAATTCCATTCTCTGCATCTGAGAAGGGTGCATGGTGTCTATGGTACATAATTCATGAAAGACAACAAAAGGGGAACATATTACAGGATCACATATGTGGACGTACACTACGTACAGATACAGCAAGGCCAAAATGGCTGGCACTAACCACTGCTTGCTCACACATGTCATACTCAACAGTGTGTAAACAAACAAAGTGTGTTTATACAACTGACATAGTAAAAATAGTCAGGTATTCTCATGTGAGCGATGACAGCTAGTGCTGTATTATCATACACCCAACACTCAGGTCTACTGTGGTTGTGCTACCGATGAGCAACCCCTCGACAATATGTCATATGAACAATATTACATGAATAGCAGTGTACTATTACAACCACTATAAAGGGACATTCCAACAAGACCACTGTGCCACAATGACAAAAGACAATGCACTCTTGATGTTTTTACGTCCTGTGTGGGTGTAAGACAACAGGAGGTCCCTGACATGTCATATCACATATCTAAGTAAGGCTTAATGCTCTAATCACTATTTCCAGTAAGTCTATTCACCCATCTGCAACCTGTTGTATACAAAAACATTTGCATACCTGATGGAGTACAGTACTCCTTGGTTGATATGTGGTGATAGTATAGTTGTCACAATGGCATGCTCTGAGTGAGGAAGGTCTCATACAAAGTGGTTCCCCATAGCCAGCTGCTTGCCTTTTAAACATGCTTCTCCACAGCAGGTGATTAACTCTAAACCAGTCTGTGATTCTGAAATGGTAATTGCAGCCAACACCATGGCATAATATCATCAGCCAATGACATGCAGCCACTGTACAATATATAAGGCCTTCATGTAGATTAGGGGCCCTTTCTGATATGGTGTGCTGAACATTAAAGGAGTGAGCAGACTACATCATTGCAGAGGGTAGGTCTGCAGCAGACACCTTTACATAGAGATGGATGTGCTACAGGCTGCAGCTACTGCTGCAGTTAATAGACATAGGCAGAGATAGTGAAGACTTTGGAGGACAACAAGCTGTAGGAATAACTCTGTGAGCTGTGTCAGCTGCATTGCAGAGCCAGGCCCAGAGTGAGAGTACCCTCTGCACTCGAATGAAGGCATGTGTTTAAGGTAAGTATGTTAGGCAATGGTATCAATAATAGAGTACTAGGCAACATGTTTGGTGTGTCCTTGAGCAAAATGGGGTGTGTATATGTGTGTGTATATATATTTATATATATATATATATATATATATATATATATATATATATATATATATGTGTGTGTGTTTGTGTGTGTGTGTGAATGTGTCCACCAGTTAGTCATCTGCCAGGCCATGTATTACAGTCTTGTAATTTGCAGTGTTTATGAGGGCATATTTATAAGCCCTGTTTATAAGCAGGGACTTCAAATGTGCATGCCCTTTGTTCAGCTGTGGTAATCTGCACTGTGATCTAAAAGGATTGCGTGGTGCACTCTGATATCAGTAACCCCCATTCGCAGTACCTGAGTTGACATTCTCTATGAATGCATATTACTGCATGACATGACAATTTATGCACATATACATTTGCTGTAGGGATAAGTTAAGTATGTTTCTACATGCAGGCCTATGACTTCCATCAGTTAAAAGCAGTCAATTAATTTGACATGCATTGTGTGGATAAGGAGTGCATGACTCTATCATTAATTGCTGGCTTCACAATACTGAACATTCAGTGCTACACACCAGTGGAGTTGAACCCAGGACTGTGTGTGGCAAAATGAGGCATTTAACAGACTGAGCTACTGAATCACTACCACAGTAGGAGTATTTGCAAACATGTGCACACCTACAAGCTGTGATAATCATGTTCTACATCTGTCAGTATGTGCAAGGTTTTATATGGATGTATTTCTGCACCAGAGTCACAGTTGTACATTTATTTTGCCATTAATGCCTTAGCAGGTGTCTTACTACATGTTGCTGATAAAAGGCACATGTAACTGCTATCAGAGGCCTCACTTACATCTATTATTATGTCATTGGCTTTGTAGTGCAGAGTCCCAGGAACACTCACATGTTTTCCATTAAGTTTTATTCAAGTTTTTCGAAGAGCCGTGAACTGCTCAGCTACGCTGAAACATACTTTATGATCGTAACTGGCAATTACTATGGTTTTTTTTTTAAAGCATTTATTTTAAGGAAGAGTTGCATGGCATGGCTGGTTAATGCACTGATCTGCAGGTGTGGTTTGGAAACATGGGACAGGTGTTTATTTTGTAAATGTGTAATAGAATTTTAAGGACACATATAAACAATATAGTTCTATTTAGCTGAGCAAAGCTGCGCAATGCAGCACGCCATGCACCATCCTGCTAAAGAAATATAAAGAAAAGAAAAATGGGGAGATAGGAAAGTGGTGAAATGAGGTGCAAGCAGGGAGGAAAACATAGTGAAAGGCAGGTAGGGATGTGCAGGATGGGTCTAGGAAAGAACCATAGCTATCCATTTCTTGCATATCAACAGCTGTGCACTTTGATAGAATATCTGCATGTATTTGAAGTCTCACCCACAGAGAGAGGGATGAGGACAACTTAACTCTGTTGTCAAGACAATTGGACCAGATTACTTGTGTCCAGTGGACACTTGGGCTAAATGAAGAGCTATTTATGGGGTGCTATATATTTTTTGGGACATGTGCCCATTTTGTTTAAGGTGAGAGTGGAATGTTGAGGAAGGGAGATAGGTACATGTGGGTGAGGTAAGTTGGCTAGATGAGGATGCATTTGCAGACGAACAAGAAAGACAAGACAGCAGACAGGGGTAATGTGTGACACATGAGGGGAGTGAACACCTTAGAGAGGGAGGGTGTTGCAGAATCCACGTCCCATGTGGCTCCAGACAGCAGCAGTATGACTCACGTCCTCACACATGGGACTGTCAGCACTGCTCCTTCACTGCCCCAAGGGTGGCAGTGCTGGAGGCTGGGCACTGGGGCAAGGTTGCACCAACAGTTTGGCCAGCATGCCCTCAATCTGGTGCAGGCAGCAGTCAAACCCACAGTAGACTATCCTGCCCACCAAGACCAGCAGCTCCTCCCAGGTGACAAGACCTTCTCCACCACTACTCCCAGAGAGATAGGCCCAGAACTGTTCCATGCGGCGGTACTACCTGACACCGCAGGTAATGCTGGAGCAGCAGGTGGGGAACCACTGGTTTAGGCCCCAGACATGCTGGGACCCAGTGTCATTGATAGTTGAGGCATGGTAAGGGGATCAGCCGGAACCAGCCTTCCTTGACATGCTGTGGTCATAGAGGTATAGCAGTAGGTTAAGGTTAGTAATAACCAAACCATTGTTAGTATTAACAGAATGGAATATCATTTTAATTCATACAAATACATATTTATAGTATGTATAACACAACAGTAAGTAACATAAAAGTCAGTATGGTAACAGCATGCCAGTAAGAACTAAGCCATAAGTGCAAAAAAATAGTTTAATAAGGTATGCTAATAATGAATCATAATAACACATAACAATATTATACCACATTTTGCAAATATATAGTTAGTTTAACAACATATGTTAATATTAAATCAAAATAATAAATAACAATAATAAATAAATGGAGATAAGGGGTGGGGAGACAGAGAAAAACATTCCATTAGTTCCTTTGCAGATTATATACCCAAAAACACTGATAATAAATACTCTACAAATGTCTTGTGTCAGTTTTGGTACAGTGACTACAATTCTCCTATAGCTGATATAGCATGTACATACCTCTCAAGCTGTTAGCATGGGTCAGTATGGGACAAACAATGACAAATGCAGGTACACACCTACAGATAACAGTTTCACATAATGTGGACTTATATAACTACTAAGATGTTTTGTAAGTGGATTTCATGATACATTGCATTCCAGTTAGTCTTTCTCTGGTAATCCTGTAACAGATGGATTAGGCAGTTTTAATTACATTATGAGAAATTGTGACACTTGAGAGACATGTTTGTGCACAGTACATATACTAGACAGCAGTCATGGCTTAGTTTGGAGGCATAGGGATAGAACCCAATGGCTGTGACTGCAGGGAACATCTGCAAATACTGTAATAATTAACTGCA
Source organism: Protopterus annectens (assembly GCF_019279795.1). Classification (NCBI taxonomy): domain Eukaryota; kingdom Metazoa; phylum Chordata; order Ceratodontiformes; family Protopteridae; genus Protopterus; species Protopterus annectens. The sequence continues at coordinate 533,067,108 of NC_056739.1, forward strand.
GAATTGAAAAGCCATACTGCAAATAAACATATTTATTTATGAATTAACAATGCTGGTGAACACTTTCTTGCTACTGATGCAAAATTTTGTGAAATGAAATATAAACACAATATCTGCTTATAACATGGGTTACCTCACTCATGTACGTTTTGTTCTTGGGGAGAGAGAAGATGTGAGCATTATGTGACTGCTACTAGAAATTTAATGCTATACACCACTGGATTTGAACCCAGGACTGTGTGTGGAAAAATGTACTGTGCATAAGGCATTTAACAGACTGAGCTGAGCAATACAAGTTACAGGAGATTATTTTTGCATTCTAGAACTATTACAGTGTTATAACTGACTACAGTGACTGTAGAACACACACACACATGGAATACAAGCATACTGCATGTATTAATACAGCCGTATTTTAGAATCATTAATGCTGATGAACACATTTTATTGGTATTGCTTTGAAATATCTGTGAAGTCTACACACAATATCTGCCCATGGAGTGGGCTACCTCACCCATATACCTTTATTACCTGAAGTAGGAGGAACAGAGAACATTATGTGACTGACATTGGCCTGCAGACAGCCTTGGACAGTACTATGAGTTAAGCAATACAGTTTGCAGGCCATTAGTTTTGCATTCTACAGCTATTACAGTGTTACACTTGACTGGAGCAACCTTACCTTAGACAATCAATACATACAGCTCTACTGCAATGGTTATGACAACACTATTTTGCTTATTGTTATTGGTATTGTTTATTGTTTATTTCACTACAGCTCTAGTTGCCCATTTATTGCATTACAGTTGTATGTGCCCATTTATTGCACTACAGTTTTTGTTGTGTATACTTTATTGCAGTAAATGCTTTAGTCTTTCTTGCTTATTGCACTACAGCTAGCATAATGCATTCGTACTTACCAGACTCACGGTGCAACCTGACCAGGCACCGAGCATGGAAATCAACATTGCGAGTGAACTCAGCTGCAGGTGTTGAGAGATAGGCACACCATTATGTATACCAGTTTTGCAGACATTCAGATTGCATATTAGTAAAACAGAGGAAAAATTACTTACAGATTTGTGGGGAATTCCCTGCTTTAGCTTCTTGGACCCAGGTGTCCAATGTTCCCCTCTTTCTCCTCTTCAGGCCATCATAATGGTGATGACACTGCTCACCTGTGTGGGAGGATACCAGTAACATTGGTGAGTTTCCTGGCTAAATGGTTCCAGGCCTCCATCTTACACTATGAGACCTGGAAACCACCCCGCAGGAGCCTAGGTTCATGTTTTTTACCAGGAACCCAACCATAACCCTGGAATTTTGAATGCCCCACTTCTGCACCTAAAACACGAACCTTCACCAGCACTGCCTGCCATATCAATAGTTGATTGAACTCCAATGAATGGTGCAGAATTGCACTTAATATAGACTGTTTTCCCACCTTTACACAACATTGAATAATATTCAAAAAAGCACTGCATCGCTTAGCAGTGCAAAAACCAGCTCAACAGAGTTGAGCAGCATGAAAACATGCACAACTGTGGTTTAGCAAAGCTTAGTACTGCACAAACATTGGTAGCTGTTAGCATGTTTATGCAGCACTTAGCATGGTTGGATAAAGTGTAGCAGTGCACATTAGTGCCATATTTCACAATTTTGTTATTAAATTAAAGAAAAATGTGCACATTAAATTACAAACATGTTCTGCTTGCTATGGAGTCGAGCCCAGGACCTACTACAGATAAGGCTCTAACTTTCCATATTAAGCTACTTGGATATTATGAAAATTAATATACTTTCGCATATAGTACTAGGCTGCCTGTTACTGTTGCTGAGCACTGCATCGTACCACACAAACACATGTAAACAAACCTATAAATAAATAAGAAGAATCCCTAACCCCCTTTACTATCCAGCCAGCTCCCACCTCCTATATATGATCAATCTAAAAAAAATAATTCAAAACAATTTCTTCACTCCAATTTCTTTCTAGATCAAAAGCCTCAATTTAGAACAAACTATAACCAAACCATCACACTTCCATCTGCACTCTTGCTTTACCTTGATTACGATTTACCATCAGCAATTACTGTCTACAACACACTCCCTAAACCAGATAGTCAGATCTCATCTGGTCCAATAAACAAAAAAATAGGCAGCCCAAGACAAAAGGCTCTGAACTACATTTTTCTCTATTCCTACCACGACCAAACATTACCTTCAGGAAATCCTCTTTACTTACTTGCCTCTCGACTCGGTTTTCCTTCACCATCTCCCTTCTCTCATCCCTTATAAACTGTCAAACAAGTACGGACCGGCGTTTTCTTTACCATAGTGTGGAAGTGATGATTCCAACTCAATCTAATTCTCCCTTTCACCTATAACCCAAAAAGTCTCTCATCCAAAAAACTCAGTTAAAACCACCATCCACCACAAGTATTTCCATCCATTTCATCCCATCTCATCACCATATGTCCATTATCAACCACCCAAACACCTGTCTATATGGTTCTCAGGTAGTCACTCATGATAGGTATCATGATTGAGAGTCAAACCAGAGTCAAAACTATAAGAGTCACCATAGATTGATATAAATTTAAAATTTGATAAAAATGTCAAAGAAAACGCCAAGACCCCTGTAAATAAGAAATCTAATTTCTTCACTGAATTCCTACTCCCCTGCTGCCAACCAACCATTTATCAGATTGACAGTTTCTACAATAATCATATTCCCACATTATCTCCCTAACAAAAGTGAGATCTGCACCCCTGCCATCACTCAGATCAGCAGGTGGTCCTCTAGAACCTATCATATCACTAATCTAACTAAACTAAACTTGATCTTTATATCTAATTAAAATTATAAACTAACCTCATAGAAAACCCTTACACAAACCACTTCTTATCTACCTGTCTTCTCTAACACCTGTCGTAAGCTCCTGCCTCAGAGTCCTCGTCCAAACCATCAAATCAAACAAACCAAATAGCAACTTTTGGGGAAGTCTCTTGCTAACTTATAGGGAAAGTTCAAATACTCCCCAATAATTTATCTTAATACATCCAAAATGTTCTCACAAAACAAAAACAAACTTAATTTGTATCAACCCAGACTAGTTCTCTCCTACCCAACAATTTTAACTAGTTCTCAACTATTTCCTTAGGTTTTTTTTGTTGTTTCTTAATCCAAAAAAATCCAAAATTAATACAGACACCCTCTCTAATTCCACCATCATGCGACCTATGATGAGCTCCCATTGCCTGACTCTGACTCTATAAGCAATGGACTCTAGAATCTCAACTTTCAACTACAACTATATAATGTATCTAAATATGTGTATGGTATATGGATGTATCACTGATTCTGTTTACCTTAATTTTTTTAATTTTTATGTGTGTTAGGTAGTGTATCTGTTATCTGTATATACATGAAAGTTTTTCTTTTTCTCTTTTTCTTTTTTTTCTCGGCCGAAAAAATGACACACATGTATCCAGTTGACTCATCAACAAACAAAAAATAAATAAATAAATAAAAATAATTACATCCACTTTCTATTTTTAGATCAGTATTAGCAAAAAACTACGGTCACTCATAAAATCATCTAAGGCCAGCTTCGAGAGAAAAATTGCACAGGACACTAAGGATAATCACAAGGCTTTCTTTACTTATGTTAGGAACCTGGGTGGGAATTCCCAGATATGCTCAGAATTAGTCCAAAATGACAAAAAATACACCAAACCCACAGACATTGCCAACATTCTAGCTGACAGGTTCAGCGCAAACTTCTCCCCCCCTCTCCACCAAAAGGGCAAATATCTATCCCAGCAGAGTGCTGTCCTCCTGACATCTCAGATGCTCAGGTAAGAACTGCCCTCTCCAAAGCAAAAAACATAGCATCAATGGGACCAGACGGTGTCCCGGCTGGCCCTACATGAACTCCAAGAAGAGCTAAACCCAAACATAAAACTACTGTTCAATCTCAGCCTTACTACAGAATATGTACCCAAAGAGTGGCATACAGCAACAGTGGTCCCTCTCCACAAAGGTGGTGCCTCAACTGATCCTGGAAACTATCGCCCCATAAGCCTGACTAGCTTGGTCTGCAAAGCTATGGAAAGAATCATCATGGACCTCATAAATAAAGATACTGGGGACCTACAGACACTGGATCCTACCCAGTTCAGCTTTGTTAAGGGCAGATCCTGCCTCTTAAACCTGGTTGATTTCTTTGAAACAGTCACCAAGGCCATTGACGAGGGGAAGGTGGTCCACACAGCCTACCTGGACCTCGCAAAAGCCTTTGATACAATACCCCACTTGGGCATTATAGATAAGCTCACCAGGTTAAATATAACCCCCTATGTCACTAGATGGGTTGCAAACTGGCTCAACAACAGAACCCACATGGTTAAAATTGCTGGAGCCATGTCAGACTCCAAACCAGTTACAAGTGGCGACCCACAAGGCTCAGTCCTGGGACCTCTCTTGCTCAGTATATATTTCTTGGAGGTACAGGCCAACACGGAAGGACTGTGGCTGACCAAGTTCGCAGATGACTGCAAACTGGGCGCCATAATCGACTCTCCAGCTGACACAAGCATCCTCCAAAAGGGCCTCATAGAAACAGACAACTGGTGCCAGAGCCATGGCCTCAAGCTAAACACCAAAAAGTGTATAGTCATCCCCTTTGGCAAAAACAAAGTGCCCACAAATTACCACATAGGTGGTAATCCATTAAGTACAGAAGAAGTAATTAGGGTCCTGGGGACCCAATTTGATAGCAATGTCTCATTTGACAACCACGTGGTCAAAGTGGTTAGAAAAACATTTTATATAGCCCACCTAATCATGAAGGGATTCACATCTAGATCAGGAGAGGTCATCATGCCTCTTTACTCATCCCTCATCAGGCCCATAATTGAGTACAATGCCCCTTTTGGGATGTACCTTACCAGACACCTGCAGCAACTGGAAAGACCCCAAAAGTACCTCACCAAGAGGATCAAAGGGCTCAAACAGATGCCATATGCTGCCCGGTTAAAGAAACTCCAGCTCTACTCAGTGGCATACCGCCTGCTCAGAGGCGATCTGTGCCTGATGTATAAAGCCATGTCCAACCCGGAATTAATGGACATGCTGCACCTCAGAAAATCCAAATCCCATTGAGCTACACGCTCGAGAGACTTGAAGCTCAGCACTGAAATAAATAGGACATGCTGGAGGGACAGATTCATAACCCAGAGGCTCCCTTCACTCTGGAATAAAATCCTAGTCCAGGTTAGGCAGAGTCCCTCATTGACTCTCTTCAAGAGGAATCTTGATGAGTGGATGGGAGATCATAGGTTTACCCCGAGTATCACTTCTGTGTCACTGTTAGACAGAGGCACAGTATACTAACCTCGAAAAAGGGCATAGAAAAATTTATTTAAAATGGATGCGAAAGCCAAACACACTCTGGCTAGGCTTATAAATGCCCTAGGGAAGATAGCCTAGTATGAACTTATGAACCTAAATGTCTGGCAGGTGTCGGCTATGTATGTATAAGTGGTGCTCAGCTCTGTGTTGCACTGTACCACGTAGTGCAAATGGCAATTAGAAAAAAACAATTACAACGGAAAAATAAAATAATTATGATAATTGATTACATCCGGTTTCTATTTTTACATGTGTAGCAGGTGTCAGCTGTCTATATGTAAGCATAGCTTGGCATTGCTGTGCTCCACTCTGCGCTGTGCAAACATGCAGAAAAATAATAAAAATTAAATAAAATAAAATAAAATAAAACCATATAACTTATATATTATACATTTAACACAATCCATGGCATTTCAACAGTGGTGGGGTACATTACAGGGAGCTGCACCTTGTACATAACATCTGACCAGACATCCACAACCACGGATATCCTCTACACAACTCCCTATACTGACTCAATATCCCTGTTCCTATGATCTCCGTCAGCAGTGGGCCATCATTAATATGCATGGCGAACTGCCGAAGGGGAACAGTGGCTATGTACATGGATGCATTACATGTAGGCTCTACACAGTGCCTACACAGAGTTTATTAAATCCTTGTGTCTGTCTTTTGAGGTCATTGCAAATACACTTGAGGATTACTTGATATTTTCCATTTTTATCGCAAAGGACATTGACAAAAACTGACAATAACACACCAATAATCCTGAATCGACTGTATAAGACAAAAAGTGGTTCCAAGTCACCAAGGAAGATAAATAATTCTTTATTCCAACAACAGATAGTAAGCGCTTTCGTCTACCAGTTAAGACTTCATCAGACACTGACAATAAAACAATATAATTACAATGACAACAATATGAATAATATCTATCAGATCACAATACCTGAGTTCAAATACCACTGAAACAGTAAAATATTAACTGGTATTTATGAACAACTGACTGCATCTGGAATATTAAATGAACAAAGAAAAGAGCACAGGAACGTCCAGAAATTTACTGTTTAATACCACAAATATAACACTTAGATGCAGCAAAGCTTTCAGGTTTCTCCTTCTTCAGTACTAGCACTGAAGAAGGGGAAACCCGAAAGCTTTGCTGCATCTAAGTTTTATATTTGTGGTATTAAACAGTATATTTTTGGACATTTGTGTGCTCTTTTCTTTGTTTGTTTAATTGGTTGTATTTACTGAGCACAGCTTGCTACAGTGATAACTCTTTTGTTGCATCTGGAATATCAAATAAACTGGTTGTTAAGAGAAGAGACATAGATTTGGTTAATTCTATTCTTAATTTATAAACTTTTGATATATAGACTACATCACTGCTAGCATTACACTAGGCATATAATACTTGTGTTTCTCTGTGTTTTTGCCCAAACAGTTCAAAACTGTCTAGCAAACTCAGTTCATAAAAGTATTTGAATTATTTAATAGATATCAAACACTTTTATTCAACAGTACAAATTTATTCTTAAGTCTCTTCAATGACTCTGATGAGAATATTTAAATATGAATATTTTATTGTTTTAAGAACAACATTTCTTCCAAGCTTCTGTAGAATAGCAATGCAAAAATGTTGTATCATTCTGTTGCATAGAAAGCATCCCTTAGAACATCTACAGTGTTCCTTAGTAGCATTGGCAGCTGGTGACTTCAAATCAAAGGGGGGCTGCAGGAGACAGCTGATTGGGTGTGGCCAATGGGAATGGGTGTGACCAACTACAAAGGGGTGGGGCTATGTTAAAAACCACAAAAACTGGGACTTTAATTAAATATGCTGCCCTACGTGCTACTGCCAAACCTGCCATTATGAGAGTTCAATCAAGACAAAATAAATTGTATAAGGAAAAAAAATATTTCAATGCATTGGCTACATGACAGCTTATTTAATATCTAGATGGAAACAAAAAGGCTGTGAGGCATGAAAAAAATAAATTACTTTTTAAATACATTACTGGAATGTCAGTCAAAATCAAGTATAAAAAAACAAGCAACACTAAACTCAAATCACTTCTCCTTGCACTGCAGTTCTAATTATAATTTATATTCAGCTTTATAAAAGTACCAAGTAGCATGCTGAAAGTAGCAATACCCCCCTTGTAAAAATGTTCTTATCCAAAAAAGACCTGCTGCCTGGCAACAGCTATCTATTATTTCATGGGGAAAACATGATCAAAGTAAAAAAGGAACAGCAAACAAGGAACAAGCTCAAGATAAATTGCTTAAAGGATTACTGTACAGGTTATGGACCACACATGATAGATTGGCATTCTGTTTAGTTTACAGGTAAAGCCTACAAAGATGACTGCAAGTCTCCAGCAAATGTAATGAGCTTCTGGAAATACTGTAATCCTGTCCTTTATCACAAATACTGTCATATGCATTTCAATACCTAAGGCTGATACACTATCTAGTTATGTAAGTATTCTCTGCATGGCAACAACAAAAAGGCGTTCAATGTTGATAATTCTTTAACAGTATGCTTATTAAAGCTTACTTGCATCTTATAGTCTCAGAAAAGCTTACCTGATGGTCATTAAAGCATTGCTACTTAAACACAGAGCAACAGGCTCTGCAACAACATGCATTTTCTGAATAAGAAGAAGCATAACTCAACAGTATAAAAATATGACAGAAAACCAGAACATTCTGCAAAATCAAGGACAGATGAAAAGCCACTGTAATACTTGTGTCTACCTTGGATGAGGGGATACTCTGCACAAAAGCCAAACACACTCTGGCTAGGCTTATAAATGCCCTAGGGCAGATAGCCTAGTATGAACCTATGAACCTATGAACTTACACTGCATAACTGCTCCTTGCCTTGCTTGGACACATCCAGAGTCACTACATGGGGGAGTGGGGTGCAACAAATATGTCACAATTTGAAAATGTCTCTGGCTGACAGTGATGGCCCGGACACATTTGTCATACCTCTCAGCCTCAGAGCAAGAAATCTGGACAAAGCAATAAACAGAATTGAGACAAAGGCCCAAAAATAAGGACAGCTTTTAAATATTGCTCTTATAAACTTAGAAAGATAATAGAATAGTAGGTCTTGCATTAGTATGAATTTTCTGAAGGGTATGAAATCTGAAACTCAAATGTCTGTCATTATTTTCTAACTTTAATCTTTAATGATTTGCCACTAATTTTACAGAAAACCACAATTTTATGAAAAACGGACCAAAAAATATGATGCAAAAATATAAAATAGCCACACAATACAGCTGGGAACCTGTCAAAAAAGGGATACTTTTTTAATATTAGTACTGTTAACTTGAGCAACTGACAAAATGAGAGAATCTACATGCATTTCTGAAATTAAAAGAAATCTATAACTCTGATCATTACAGTTATTTATTAATTGTAAACCTTACACATTTTCTTCCAAATTTGCCATTTTGCGGAGGGATTATTAGGGGGAGAGCAAGATTTTGAGCCAAAATTTTGGACATTTGAGAGGTATGGATATACCTAATCATATAAAGTGATTTATTTGCACATACCTCTCATCCTCTTAACATGGGAAATCTGGACAAGGCCAAATATATTGAGGAAACATACAAACAGTACTAAAAATTGCTCTTGTATAAACTTAGTTGACAGAACAACAGGTCTTGCTTTAGCCTGCATTTTTCTGAAAAGTATGAAGTCTGAAACCCAATGTCTGTCGTTATTTAGTGACTTCATTCCTAAATGATTTGCCAGAAAACCACAAATTTTATGAGGAGCAAACCAAAAATAAGAAGCAAAAATCTATTCATTCTGCACAAATCTGGACAATTAAGAGGTATAGTTCACCTGGGGCTGTCTGAGTTTGCCACCCTTCCCCCTCACAAAACCATGCTTGAATGGGGCCTCCTCCCTGCAGCTTTTCCAATGTCCCATTACTTGGCTATTTTTCCCCATTTACCATAAATACTGTAATGTGCATACTGCTTTACTCCAGTGATGATTTGGATTTCATTTAAAAGTTTTATTTTACATTTTACAGCACAAACACTAATAGACATCTGCTAAACAAAGTAATGCAGTCTCACAATGAAAATAAACTTAACATTAACACTTCTCTGCCCTTGAAACTCACATTCATTGAAGCATCATTGAGACCCACATTCAAAGAAAATACATCTGGCCATTGGCAGATAAAGATTAACTTTCGGCTTTTTCCAAATCATAGGCCCCTTGCACAAGAAACATACATGTGTTCTTTGATACACCTTTCTAATTGTATTCAATTATATTCCTTGTATAATACAGTACAGCTGTTAAAAGGCATTTTAAATTTGTTGTTTTGAACATTTTTCCAGTAAACAATGAAACAAAATTCATACACCAATAATGACAAAACTGCCCAGTTCAGAACATTTCCATCATAACAGTCTACCCTAACTTCTACAGTCCACCAGTATCAGTAAAAATGCACAATCTCTGTAGAAGTAAAAGTCATCTAAATAATTCCACAGTAAAGAGATGTGTAACTAATGAAGAGGTTGCTGCTAGCAAACAACTTTATATTTCATTGTTTCATCTACAAATAACGTGCCTGTTGCTGTTGAGGAATAAATTGCCTATGTTATATTAAAAACATGATAAGTTTGTAATATTGCAATAGGGAATGGATGGCAAACTGATAACAGGTTCATCGTTACTAGGTATCTCCACCAAAGAGGACATTCTCAGGACTGCAGCACCCCCCCTCCTTTAAAAGTCAACACAGTACAGTATCAGCAATGCATCTAAATACTGTGGGAATAGAATGCACAGCCTTCTGCATCAAAAGCAAGTACACTACCTGTTGTGCTATTAACAATATAAGCAGACTCAGCATAAGCAGCATTAAAGTTCTCTTCAAGCTCTCAGCTCCTTATAAAATCCACTTGACACTCAACTGTATCTCTCAACTTTGAAACACAAGAAATCTGGAAAAAAGCCAAAATTTATTTGGGGGGGGTACAAAATCCCAAAACTAGGGACACATTTCAAACATTGTTTGTATAATCTTGGAAAGTTGCTAGAATAAAATGCTGTATTATCACCATGCATTTCACTGCCAAGTCTAGAACCCTGGACACTACAGTCATCGCAACATACCGCTATCCCAGATTAGCTGTTTCTTGAAAGACCTGTAGACCGAAACTTAAATGGCTATCATTTAGTGACTTCATTTCTCACCATAGCTTTCAACCTCTTAGCACAAAACACATAGACAAAGCCAATAATGGGGGAATACAGCCCACAAACATATTCACTGAATTCAGTTCTCACCATAGCTCTCAACCTCTTAGCACAAAAAACCTGGACAAAGCCAATAATGGGGGAGTACAGCCCCAAAAATAGGGACAAATTTCAAATATCGATCTTATAAACAGATTTCACTTGAACAAAATATCAGGCAAAAATTTCACAAGTGGTGTTGTGTAGGGAATTTAAGCTCTTGCTACCTGCTCCCAAGGTACAGGGTTTGAGTCTAGCCACCAGGCATATTTAACTGGGGCATTTCACGCACACACACACATACATACACACACACACACACACACACACACACACACACATACAAACACCCCCTACCTGAGCCCAAAGTCCATTGTAAATGCCATTTTCCCTCCTGCAGTAAAATCCATTGCTGCAACAAGTTTGTCCATTCCTGCAGTACAAAAGCCCATGATGTGATGAGAGCAAGTCCTAGTCCTTCCCCTTCCTGCGAGAGCAAGCTGGGTGCTACCCAGCCTGCAGACGTTGCAGTCTGATTCCCTTCTGGTCTATGCAGTTGTAACTGCATAGACTTCTGGGATATCTGCTGCTGAATGCTGTCTTCCTAATCTGAACTGCTGGTGAGACAGTCAGGATTCAGTGTGCATGCTCCAGACTGGTTCAGCAGCAGTCCGGATATCGGGAAATGCTGTGAGTGAGCATGCAAGATGTTCTGGGACTTGCACTTGTTTTCTTTTTGTTTTACTTTTATTTTTTCTTTTCTTTTCTGTTTTACAGCTGGGGGGCTGCAGTTCTGCAGCCTAATAGCAAGAGCTGCCCCTGGTTAGCAGAGCTGCAGAGGTTGGTTGTACAGTGACCATTCTGGGAATGCTCTCTGAGGGGACAAAATGATAAAAAAACATTATAGAGAAGCTCAGCCTACTATTTCCTATGTGAGCGACAGTCAGGAATTCCAGTTCCCACCATCTCAAGATCATGGCTTTTACCCATTTCCCGAAAATATTTCCCAGCCATAAACAAGGTAGTCAATATGCACCATTCCACAAGGTGGAAGTTCCTAGCCAAAGGGAAATGGTGATGGATAGGCATCAGCTATCCCATCAGTGCCCACCTCACATAACTAAACAAATTGATGAGTCTTTGGTTAAGGTCACTGCTCTCTGTTTTTTTTTTCTTTCTTGTCTCTAACAAGAAATGTAGTGACCTTGGTTGGTGACAATAAGCTCAATGGTGCAGGCAGGTGAAGATCCCTGCCTGGGTTGTACAGGGACTTGCCCACCAAAATGATCACTTCTATATTAATCTAAAGTCACCATTAAACATTTTATTTCATTTGAAATTACTGTCAATTATATGGTTTCCGTAAACTGTCTAGGATCCACATTGAATCTATTTGCAGTTCAAGCTATGAGGAAGAAACTAAAGCACGTAGGTGTGCTTAGTGTTGCTAGTAGTTGCTGGGTAGTAATGACCAAGAAAATTAATTAGATTTTGCTTTTTGGGAAAAGAAATCAGAGAATTCAATTATAAGTCTTTTATGTCATAAAACTGGTTTAATTTCTCCAAGTCTTTTGGGTGTCTAATACCATGATGGGGATGGACCCCATCCTTATGTCAAAATGTGATTAAAGTTCATGAAATTAGTATTGTTGCAATCTTTGATGTTAGCTAAAAGTGCTCTTTGCAGCACCCACAATGTGTCCAGACCTGACTCCTTCTGTAATTCATATGGAGTTACATGTACCAGTAACGTATCTAAATATGACTGTTAATTCTTTTTTTTGAGACCCATTGCTCCTACTACTATTGGAACTGTCTGGGTATCCTTTTTTCCACACTGCCCTCATTTCTGCCAGCAAATCCTGGCAGTGTATGACTTTGTGATGTTCTGTATGCAAGACACTGTGATCACTGGGTTTAGCAATTTCAAAGATCAGTGCTACTTTAGTCTTCTTTTCGTGGACTACTATATCTGGTTTTCTTGCATCTGCCTTTTGAACTGCTGGTAATGGGTGATCCTATGTGATATAAACTGCATAATTTTCTATAATGCTTTATGGTTGATATTTCCAGTGCTTCTCAGCTACTTCAAAATGTAATGTTTGCATACTTCCCAATGAAACAGTCTTGTCACATTTTTACACCATTCAGTATACAGTCTTTCTGCCATTAATGTATCATACCCAGCAACAAAATGTATAACTGTTTCCAGTTCTGTTTAACAAAACCTGCATTGGTCTGTTTCTCCCACATGTTCAATGAACTTTGTGAACCAACGTATACATAGTCTGCTCTCTTGGGTTGCCAGTATTAAACTTTTTTTTTTTTAAATCACTTCCCCTTAACCATTCCTCACCTATATCCTAATTAACATGAGGTTGTTCCATGAGATTTCTTTACTTGCAACTATATTTATACATTTCCCACATTTCTTACCTTATCATCTGATCCTTCACCTTATATTCTTTCTTTTGATTTTTGCCACATTCAGCTGCTGCCTGATTTTTGTCTACTTCTGGTCTGATATCTTTTTCCACTCGACACCAATATGCTTCTGCTAAACTAAGCAGGGAAGTCATCTTAGACTTGTTCTCCTCATGTTTTAAAATTTTCACTATGTTTGGATCTTCTGAGGTGAACAGATATAAATATACAGTCCTACTGTAGAGCCCATACCTCCTTCAGAATGGGGAATATATAATCTTGGTAAACAGTGATTTTTATAAATCATTTGATAAGCATGAAGCAGTTTTCTTGTTTTCCTGTCCAATTGATGCAATACCTTTTGGGTCCAGCTCATCACCCAGAACTATAAGTTAGAACAGGTAGAGCAAATTGCTTTATAACTTGGACTTTGTTCCTAGATGTCATGGCTGCTTTCAGTATTAATTTTAGTCTTCTAAAATATTATTTTTATTTTTGATCCTTCATCAATTCCCAAATATTTATACATTCTCTCCTAAGTTAGTTTATATCATATTTCTGTCCCAGACTGAGATTTTCTTGGTGCTGCAGCTTTCCTGCTTTAAAGGTTGCTTTTGCAGATTTATCAAGACCAAATGACTTTCTTATATCATCTGAGAAAATTTTGACCACAAGCATTTGTGCTTTCAGTTCCTCATCTGTTGAATTATCCAGTTTTAAATCATCCACAAAAAGGAGGTGAGAAGTCTTTGCATTTTGTTGTTTTCTGTGAACCAAATTGTAACCATGACCTAATCTGTAAAGTAGGCAGCTTAATGGTTAAGGACAAGGCAAGAGAGCAGGAGTGACAAAGGCTCACCATGGAATATTCCCCTTTGAATTTTTATCCCTGGGATAATATTTTGTGCTTTTATCATTGCTTAGCTACAAAGTGGTTTCTCTCTGTTTCATGGTCACTGTAATGTAATCAATTGATGTAGAGTATATCTTACACATTTGTAAACACTCTTTATCCATGAATGTGGGATTTTGCCAAATGCTTTTTTGTAGTCTATCCATTCCATATGTAGATTCTTCCCCATTTTACATTTCTCCATAATGACTTTTTTTAACAAGAAATGATCATTTGTTTTATATGACTTACTTTTGTTGCCCCTTTGTTCTATTGCCATGATTGAGTTTTCTTCTGAGTATAAACTTTATTAGCATCATTTCCAATACATCATTGGAAGGCAAGTTGTTGGTCCATAGTTCCTAAGCTATCTTGTAGGTTCATGCTTAACAGGAGTATCATTTTTCCTGTTGTTAACAAGGTCGGTGTCTGTTTGGGCATACATATAATTAATTCTTACTCAGGGCTAAATCTTCATGTAAAGATGTTAATACTTTTAGCCGGATGTTAGGTACTGTATCTGGGCCTGGGGTTTCCCATTTAGGAGCTTTTCTTAATTTTGTTTCAGTTTCTCTGCCATTACTTCATCCCATTTCATACCCTGTACATTTAAACTTGTTATTCTTTATTTTACTTCTTCTACAATAAGTCCTGGTCTGTTCTGATACTATGCATTGCTTTTATCACATCTGTCTTTCTAAGTATTTTTGTTGATCTGTTCCCTCTTCTGTATTCTTCTAACAACAACTCTTCTTGTTTTAATTGCTTTATAGTTGTCCCTGTTTAATGCATTCATTATGGCCCCTTCCTTTCCTTTACTGCCCTATATTTTTGTGGTAAGACTTATCTGTTATTACGTTAGCTGCACAGATATATACCATATTTACTTCTGTTATATCGTATGAATTTCTATGAGCAGTCTTGAGTACTGTGTTCATTTGTTTTATTGAACTTCTAATATTTTGGGTCTTACTGAGTTTCTGTAATTGATTTCTTTCATTCATCTTAATATGTCTGTCTATGTCTATTAAATCAAGCAACTCTTACATTAGATCATTTTCTTCTAAACTAAAGGCGCAGTCTTTATTCCCTGTTTCCTACTGGCATTCTACAGAAAGTTCCAAAACATCTTCCTGTGACATATTCTGCTCAGTTTCATCCTGTATCATCCTTTGCCCTTTCATATGAGAACTCACTGGCCTATCACTCTACAACATTGGCTGTGTCATTGTTGCCACAGTTTCCTGTTCCTTCCCTTGCTGTGCAACTCCAACTGAACATTTATACTGGTTTCCTACTGAAGGCTCCAAACATCTTCATGTTACAACTGATCAAATGCTTCATACTCTGCAGGTTTCTCCTTAATTTGGAGATTCATTGTTCTAATTTGGGGACTCATTGTTTTGTAATCTGGGGACTCATTGTTCTGTAATATGAGGACTCATTGTTCTAGAATGAAACCCTATATGATGACTCATGCAATAGGTATCTAAATATAAAAATCAACACTCCTGCAAAATATGATTTTGCTTGAGTACGTGGAACAAGATGGAAAGACATATTACTCGTACTGGTTTTGCTCAACAATGTAATCAGGAATTTTACAATACAATGACTTTATGTGCTCTTTTATAGCTCTTACTATATACCCCACATGATTAAAATATTCTGATTGAAGTGTCTGCATATCTACATGTTATGCAAAAATAAACACTAATTCCATTAGTTTCATTTACCTGCTCAGTGATATAAAAGTAAGATTTCGTCTCAAAGAAATATTTTAAACCATAAGGTTACACTGACTTTAAGCTAGGGATACAATGTTTCCTATGTTTTAAAAGAAATGTGCATCTCCTGTGTTTCCTTCCTCTTATGTACATATCTGTTGCAGGCACTTTCGTTGGACAGTTTCAGAAGTGAAATTACTCCATTATTCTTCTTCCTATTAATTGCATCTGCTTCTCAACTCCTTCAAATGGGCTGTAAGAGAGAATTTCTTCTTATCCTCATGTTGCAGTGATCTCAGATTTAATTACATCACATATCAAAGAGGAAGTGAGTGCAGTGCCATTGCCCACCACCCCATAAAACAATATAATCAATGTAGTTTCAGACTTTTTTTGTCAGAATTACATTGGACGCATTTGTTTCTGCAGAGCTGACACCAATCTAGGTGTACCATCTTATCACAGGTAACATTGACAAGAACAGAACAGCAGTCCAGTATAACTTGTTCCTTGTTACAGTGGAATACTGATGTGTTTGCAAGCTGTATATGCAACACAAATCTCCATCTCACTTATTAACTCCAGAGTCATATTATTTGGTACCTCTTGCAGACTCTTACATCTTCAATCTAACTGGAGTATCACTTTTTCCAACACTACACCAGTTATCATTGCTTTACCATGTAGAGACCTATGTGTCTAATTCTGTTCTCCTCCAGTTTCATTATATGCATTGAGAAAGGCCATGCAAAAAAATGATAAACCATAAAGTTGCATAGAGTATCATACGTCTGCTGCCTTAAACAAGACCTATCTTGTATACTTTTGTTTTGATTCCTCAACTTGAATACTGGCACCCAATTACTTATTAGTATTTTATTAAAACACAGATCACCTTAGTCCTTTACATATTAATACACCTGTCTCTCATTTAATGGTGGTGAGTAGGTGCCTACAATTATCCAATTTGCCTATTTCCTCTTTACTCTTAACTTCAGGTTGCTGAACAAAAAACATTGTTCCAGTCTGCCCCATGTAAACATCAGTGCATCTCCTTTTCTCAAACTATCCTCACTATATATATATATATATATATATATATATATATATATATATATATGAAAACTATGAGAAAAAGTGTGTAGTGATTTTAAAAGGTGTGTGGGGAGGGACCAGTTGGCTGTGTGTGGGTGTTGGTGTGTGTGTGTGTGTGAGAGAGAGAGAGAGAAAGAGAGATAGAGAAAGATACAGTACCCAGTCCTAACTCCATCCAATATTAATTCCCTTGGCAGGCAAGGGTAGGATGCAACTTGCTTGCAAAAGGTTGACATTTTTTTAGTTCCCTAACTTTAGAAGCAAAATGCAAAAAATTACATCTACCTACTTCTTTTGCAGGAACATCAAAAAAGAAATTGTCCATTAATCATCGACCAAAAAAAAAAAGAAACAAAATTGCAAAGCTGAACAAGTCTACTTATATTTTCTAGTTGTATGCGTGAATGTGCGTCACGCCTGGCAAGCCGGTACATAAAAAAAATCAACTGCCAATCATTAGCGGACCGAAGTTCTGCTGTGGTGACCCCTAACCGGGAAAAGCCAAAAGACACAAACAAATTCTCTTTACATCTCTAATAATAATGTTTCTTTGCTTTTACACTCACTTCTCACAGAAACACACACACACACACACACACACACACACACACACACACACACACACACACACACACACACACACACACACACACTCACACATGCACACACACACATACACACACACACATACATACAACATGGCTCAGCTAATAATAGTTATAACAAATCAGCTCAGCTCATGTGTACAACTACATATCAGAATCCTTTGTATGGGACACAATTCCAGCAGTCACAGCACCGCAGGAAACAAATCTCGGATACTGAGAAGTAGTCTCAAAAAAATCTACTCACTTTGTATGATTTCTTTATTAAATATAAAACAAAAACAACTTGTTTTAAAGCATCCCTTGAATTGAATGCATTTATAATACTGTTTCTTGTCTGTAATTTGTGCAAAAGGAGACAGAATTGGAAATTTGTGTTAAGAATTTTTTTGAGGCTATAAAATTATGAAGGAACTGAAGAAAATGGTACAGTTAAGCAGCATTCTCCTTCCTAACAAAGATGTTGTGCAACTCCACTACTGTGACCTGAGTAAGGGGCATATATGATGCATTTAGACATTGGAGAGTGAGAGATATGGCCTCCCAGAACTAAAATATGTTATCTGACACCCTGTACAGTTCCTAAACTGGAACTCCTCTTAACTCAAAGTTGAGGAACAAAAGAAACATGGTCTTCCCAAAGATGAGTACAAAGAAAAAAAAAAACTCTTTGCCCTGTAATTATAACAAACAGCTTTCTACTGTTACTGTCACACACCAAGCCCTTAAGCTATGACCATATATATAGTACTGTCATACATTTATGAAGTCCCAGCATCATTAAAACTTCATAAATCAATGTTACACTCATGCACCACTGATACCTAGTGATCATGGCCCCAAGCAGCTTGCTCTTGAAGCAGCCTCCCTTTTCCCCTCAACCTGGTTATGATTGTGCACCATCCTATGACAAGTGGTGGCACAGAAATGTAAATATCCAGATGAAGATGAGGCCTATGTACCAAACAATACCTCTGTTACATGCAACCCACAGGTACTGCCCTCTCCATGTCAAGCAACAGTGCAAGTGACGGTGGTAATGGAGGCAATAGAAATTTTTTGCACTCCAGTCTCTTATAGACTCATGTCTCATATAGACAGAGGCTGATAGTAAACATTCCCTCAATAACACTGAATGGGAAAACATGAATTCATCCCTGGCTAGCCCCACACATCTCCTATAGACAAAGGCAACAGTCAACATTCCCAAACGAACATAACTCCTACACATAACTTTTTAGCAGCCCAGTAACAAACATATCCCTCCCATGTAGATGCAAAAGTTACAATGGGATGCAATTGGGTTGGATTGTGTGGCTGGGATTATAAAGGACCTGGTAGCCATTAGTATATACCTTTGAACCTATGAACATGGAAGCACTGTATGCCATCAAAGAGACTGAAGAAGGGAAATCAATATTTTGTCCCTGGCCTTCATGTTCTCAACTATATCATACAACAGCAGTGAATTATGTGCAAGACTGGGTTACAACAGATTGTGCCAAGATGATGTTGCTGTGTCTTAAGTGATCCTAAAGTCCTGCATGCCACCCACACTTCAGGGCTAGCCTGCCAAATTTTACAGTGTTAGGAACTCTTGCAAGTTTATAGAACTGTGGGCATGCCCACCTTAGATGCATTCTGTGAATCTAGTCAGTCAGCATAGTAGGGAGCATTGCTGGTTAAAGAAGCCATTGTGATCCAGTACCACACCCACCCACATGGGGGTGGTAAGTGCTAATGCTGTAATGCATCATGTTCAGCTGTAGGTGAAGTCACATATTTGCCTTGTACTGAGGGAGGATGCAAACCCAGGATGAAGATAGGGAGTGTCACTGTGTCATCAGACTGCAATGTGGGTATCTGTTTCTCATCATCACCATCATTATCATGATCATCATCATGACCCATCCCACAGTTGAGAAAATAATCCTGTTGTTGTGCCTTAGCCTGTCCAAGTGTATTTTCAGCTATGCTCTGCCCTGTGAATACACATGACACACACATATGTACCTATGTCAAAACCATGCCCTTTGGAGTGTATGGTAAGGGTGTTCATGCAAGATGCATCATACATCTAATCTATCACTGAAACCCCACTGACATGACTGGACTCTTGATGTACCTAAAACATTACATAGCCAACAGTTGTTGAGGTCAGCCTACAGTATCTCAGAGCAGTGAAATTGTACAGTATTCTGGTAAAAGAGGTCATAAACTGGTGCATCATCCACCAAGACATGTTTGTGGGGTAGTCTCCTACATGGACACCAAAAATCGCCATTTGCCCTGTTGCTGTGCAACTTTACTTTACTTAGGCATGGTACAACATATTGTCAGTCTAATTATGGTACTTCTATACTGTGCAATCGCATCCTCACATAGCATTGATATCATAAATGACTTTCTGCCCTACCTAGTCATGTTAAAGCTGGTCAGTTCCCCTTTCATCAACAGATGCTATCCATGAGTTCTAATTACTTGTACTGGGACATGATTTTCAGCAGGGTGGAAATGGTCCAGTCTCTTCCATCAATTTCATCTTCCAGACATGCAGACACTAATGAACACATGGCACATATCCATAGACTGTATAATTTTGGGATTGATAGGATGACAGCTGCAGACAAAGGGACAATCTAACTATAGCATACTGTAATCACTGGGTAAGCTGTAAGGTATGCAATAAAACAGCTGTAGGGAGAGATATGGGAAGACAATACAGTTGGTGTGCATGCCAACAGGTGTGTACAGGATAAGATAGGCATCCCTCCTGCTGAGAGTAGGGTCTCCTTGGCAACCATGGCAAATATGATCCTACTGTAATCCAATGGGAATGAACACATGGTGTAGGCACATGACAGGTGTATGCAACACCATAAGACAGTAACAGTGACATGCATTTACACGGACAAATTGTACTAATATTGTGGACTACCCTGTTAATAGTACCTTCTTCAAACTTGAGATACATGCAGGCACTCATATTCCTACAACCAGCTTTTAGTAGCCTGAATTCCACTGGAAGTATGCACCTCCCTACTGAGGAGCAGAAGACACAGTTTACCACTCATGTGTAGAGTACTGTGCAGGTCAACAGGCTATCTGTAGATCTAAATAGTGCCTCAATCCCCCCTAGCAATACTGTCCAAATATGTAATATATCTTTTCAAATCTGTGCAGCTTAGCCTAGAACATGACGGTACCCCTCCTGAACTACACCTTTCCCAGAATCTAGGCAAATTAAGGCAGGAAGTATACCCGTCTATGAATCACTTCACTTTCTGTGGTGCACCAGTTTCATAAGGTACAGCCAGCTGCCTGTGATCAACTCTGGCACATATGCATGCTTGAGACCTGTACATGTTTTCAAATAACACTAAGTAGCATGTTCCTGCTGAGCAGACATCCCATTCAAACATCTCATTAAAAAAAAAAAAAACTTAAGGGGATCTACATGTTATTCTTGCATTTCAAATTGCAGCTGTGGTTCCCTGATGCTTCTTTTCTTTTGTTGCCTTCCAAAAAGGTGAGAGATGCTTACAGCCAGACATAAATAGTTCCCAGCCATACCTATCAACCTCTTAGATCAAGAAATCTGAACAAAGCCATCAATAATTGGGGGAGAAAGGTCCAAAAATAGGGACACATTTTAAATATTGTTCTTACAAACTTAGAAAATTCATAGAATAACAGCTTTTGCATTAGAATGAATTTTCTGAATGACACGAAGTCTGAAACTCAAATGTCTGTCATTATTTTCTGACTTTAAACCTCAATGATTTCCCAGTGATTTGCCAGAAAATCACACTTTTGTGTGAAATGGACCAAAAATATGGGATAAAAATCTGGACATTCTGAGAAAATCTGTACAGTTGAATGGTATGTTCCCAGCACAAGAGTTGATATGTTAATCTTCCTTCAAATGTCAGGGAATGGACATATGATTACCTTCTCATTTTGTCTCTTCATTTAATGGTGAAGGATAGGTTTGCACTGCAGACACCTCCACAATGTCTTGCTCCCACTGAGGTTGTGGCCAAGGTACTTGAGGGTGATGAGTCTTCTAGTGGCCATAACAGGTGGTTCTGACTCTTCACTAGCTGGTATCCTGTCTTCTTGATGTAGTGAAGCCCATGTTGTGGTGGAGGAAAAATGAGAAGGTCTTATGCCCACATGGAATGGAAAACAGCTTTGCCTGAACAGTCAGTTCTTACCATGAACCAGTGTGGGCACTAGGGTGTAGACCATACTGCCATCACCCTGATCCGTCATGTGGAGATGAATCCTTGTACTATCCCTGTCCACAAGGATGGCAATGACAAGGCAGCTAATCATGCTCCACACTATCCCTAGACATGAGTGGTCATTTCATTTTGTGTCCAGTCCTGTATCCTGTGCACTATCTAACCCTCCCCGTCATCACTTGTCAATCTTCTGTTTGCCATTGATTCTTCGATGTATCCACATGTTATTGTGTGAACTACCACCCACCTGTCTGTGCTGTTTTGTTTCCTGCCTTTCTGCTCCTGTGTACTTACTTACCCCCCTTTTCTACCGCTGATTTCCCTTTCACCATTCTTATCTTTCCTTTTCTCTACGCACAAATGAAAAAGATGTGAGCCAGTTCCTGAGAAAAAGTGTGCCCCTACTCTACTGCTGCACATTGCTTCTGCTTGCTTGTAGAATTTCTATACTTTTCTCTAGACCCATTTTATTTTATGAATTAATAAGTGGACACATGTCGTGACATTATATGAGGGCAGCTAAACATAACATAACCTTACCTAGCATTCTGCAGCAGTGGTGCCATCTTTCTGAAGGATGAGGTAATACTCACAACCTAGTTGCTACAAGCACTACATTTTGTTTAGATAAATAAGTCTAATTTCAGTCTTTCTTTTCTTGTAAATTCACAATATGTAGATCAGCTGCTTTGTTTTTTCCAGTGCTTTTGGGTTTTTCACTGCGTAGATTTGCCTACCTGCAGGGTAGTACTTCAAAAATAAGTCCATTTGCCTACTTCTTGCGTTGTTGAATTTGTATACCCCAAAGTACAGCTAGCTGCTCATAGGCACCAAATATTTTCATTTGGATATTCAGTGTCTCCTTCTGGTAATTGTCAAGTGCATCTCATTATGAGGAACATCCCCTATTTGGGGTCTCAAAAAGTCCATGTTCCACACTGTTCTACACTGAAAGGGTCTATAACACATTCAGTGTTAAGAATATTTTTAACTGACATCCATAGTAAATAAGACTGAATCATTAATTCATCAAAAGAACTTTTTAGAAGTCTAACACATTTTAACCATCCTGTGAGCTTCCTAATTGAAGTTGCTAGTAAGATATTAGTAAGCATTTCACATTTTGCCCATTTGCTCCACACTAAGAGAGGCAGTGTTCCACATTCTGGAGATGGAAGGTTGAAAGCTATGCTCCTTCTGATGCCACAAAATGCCACTTAAGTTCAGAAGTTTTTCACAGTTGTGCATTGTATCGATATGAATCATGATCACAGAAATTTTTCATTCCTAGAAGCCATCATTGTACACTGACTAGAAATTTTTCATTCCTAGAAGCCATCATTATACACTGACTTACTTGAAGGAGTTTTGCATTCTAAATCAAAGTACTGTACCAGGTATTCATAATGCCCTATTCTGTCCCATGTTCTGAATTTTACAGGTTTTGCTGTCACTGCTTGTCACTTATTCCCTAACTTCATGCAGCTTATATTCTAAGTAGCATCTCCTAATTAACGTACTTTATTGATGTTCCTTAATAAGTATTAATTATGAATTCAGGTACTGCCTTGCACTGCAAGCCTCACACTTGCTGTAATGTGACCAAAGTGTGTTGAATTTTTCTCTATACATTACCCTTTATGCTTGGGATTTGCGAGTAATTGTCAATAGAGTAAAATTTATTTGCAGCTAACTTAGTAGCAAATTACATAATTAATGCAAATATATTTATCACTAATTTAATATAGTCTAGTAATTTCAGACTTGCTAATATATAATAACTTGCAGGTGTTTACCTTTCATAGGGTTGCCACCTTTTCAAATGCCCAAATTGGGACATTTTTGGTACAAACATCAGATTTTGCAAGCCAAAACATACCCACAGCCAGTACAAAGGACAGAACTTCACTTTTTTGCCTAAATAAAAGTTTATTCTTCTAGTATTTTAGTTGCTTAGTCTGTTTCTTATAACATTTAGGTGTTTCAGATACAGAATAACTGTTTTATGCAACTATTACATAAAATATAGGAAATAAGTTTGTCCTAAAATCTCGGGACATTTCCCATTTTTACAATTTTTTAGCAGGACACAACTGCCCAAAGAGGGACTGTCCCTCACAAGGTAGGACAGGTGGTAACCCTACATTCTTATTGTTTCTGTTTCAGTCTGTGAAGTCCAGTGATATAATTTATAATGTCCACAGGTTCAGACATTTGTCCTGCTAATATATACTTTTGATATGCTTTAATACATTTACATTTTATTTTTATTGTGCAAGTTGACTAATTCCTTTTCTTGAGATTATATCTTGCCAATACAGTTGTAATGGTTTAACAATAGTGTCTCATGGTGTCTGTTTCTCTGGTTTGTTCCCACCTGGTGTGTCTTATACGTTCGCAGGTAACCGGTTACTAGACATGTGGTCACAGATTCTCGATTCACAAGGAGAAGTGTCTGGGTATTCAATTTGCTCACACAGCAGAACAATGGAAACTGAAGGATTCAAACCCTGTACTTCAAAAAAAAAAAAAAAAAGCTCATTAACAGATCATAGCACTACTCTAGTGCATTCTTAATTATTAGACAGTGTTATGTGAGGAAAGAGAATAACAGAAAGAAAAGGACAGAGAGGTCAGAAAGCTACCCTCTGAATTCTCAGGTCCTCAGCCTCCTCATTTCTCACTGTATATCTTGGGTCAGTACCTCCCTGGTACCAATCGCTGATCTTGTTGATTCAAATGTTTGGACCAATTTGGAGATTCTGAGCCCTTTTCTGATCTCAGGGCTGGGGTACGGTTGACTTCCTTTTCTTTTTACTTTCTTGGCCGCTACTCTGGATCTGGAGTATTTGTCTGATCCTTTACCTTCTTGGGTTCAGTCTTCCCCTTTCAGGATCCAGGAATTGAATAAGGCCCTGCACCAGTCCCTTAAGCCTTCCTCTATTGTTTCCTCTAGATCTGCCAGTCACACACAAAACTTAAGGGAAGTCAGCTTGAACAAGACGATGCAAACATTCCTGAAGACCCAGACTGAAGTGAAGATCATGCCCTCACCCTACCCCCTTTGGTTTGAGAGTACAAAAACCTGGAACCTCCTCCCCTTATCTGGTTACTCCTTGTCTGGTCCACTATCAAGGCATGCAAGCCTGAGTCCAATGCCTGTGTCTGTGGTTCATTCATCAGTACTGGCAGCCTGGTTGCCTATGGCACTGACTTCAGCCTTGATGTACAAAGCCGCCGTCATCCCAGAGCTGAGGGGTTGGGTGCCAGAGGCGTGGGGTTGAA
Organism: Protopterus annectens; assembly: GCF_019279795.1. Lineage (NCBI taxonomy): Eukaryota > Metazoa > Chordata > Ceratodontiformes > Protopteridae > Protopterus > Protopterus annectens. Next base: position 533,092,085 of record NC_056739.1, read on the forward strand.
TCAACTCTGAAACTCTAGGAGCCATCCATACCCATGGTTCTGTGGCTGTGGACAGCTTGACTCCAGTCTCAGTTTTGCATCCAACTGGGTCAGCCATCGAGAATGGGGCTTCTCCTAGATCATCAGGTTATGGAAATTCCTTTCTCACTTGTCCCTCCACTGCATTTGTGTTTGAGGTCATGGAAAGGACTTGGCTTTGCACATGGACATGTACATGACAACCAGTATTGAATCCATTAAAGTCTTCTCATTTTCCTTGGATTTCTGTTTTACATCACCTTGTTCAGGGACAGTCTGCACCTAAAGGTGTCAAGTATCCCCAGGTTCACGGCACCCCTAATGTTTATTTGTATCCAAGATCTCTACTCCATGGAGGAACACAAGAAACATTAGTGTAAAACAAACACCTACATTCCCCTGAGGTATCTTTCTTGAGCAAAAAGCCCCCCCCCCCCCCCACACACACACACACACCTAACATCTTTTTGTGTGACCTCCTTGAATTGATGAAATAAAGCAAGTTTGTACAACTGAAGAATTTCACCTCAGGAATCCATTTTTCTAGAGGCCTTTGGTCTTCCAAATCATGGATGGTAGCCACACCCTCCCCCGAAGCACTTGTCAACCTCTTGTCCAGGAGGGCATGGAGAGAGCCTAATGTGGTGAAGCCAATACTGTTCAAGCCCACCAAAATTTTAGATCCACCTATAGACAGGTCTTACTGTGAACAAGGGTCCTGCAGCTGATGCTGTTTTTGATGTAGCTGCCAAAAGAGAACTGTCAGAGGTGAATACATCTGGCCAGTCTCTGAACAGAGAGTCACAAGCACTGGACAAATGTAAGAAGTGCACGTAATGTTTTGGCCACATTTGCTCTTTGTGAGATGAACTATATAGCACACCTGTCTAAGCTTCTGAGGGATTTGATCAATGATGCTTCTAGGTCAGTGGCATCTAAAATGATAGTTGAGTCTCATAAGTCCATGGAGACTCAGTTGGCCGCAATATTGTCTATATCAATGCAATAAGTGGTGCAACTCTGGTGGTAAGCACCTATACAACCAGATGGAGGGAGGGGAGCTGCTGTTCTTTTGAAAGTTACAACAACTTGTTCAGAAACCTAACAGTGGTAGTGCCACCCATGGCAGAGAGAGAGAGAGAGAGAGAGAGAGAGAGAGAGAGAGAAAGACACTTTAATGGAATTTTATCCTAGGGGCAAGGGCGGTCTGCAAAATTAAGGCTGCAAGTGACCTTTTCCCAGCAAGCCCTCCTAGTACATTTGGAGGTCTGCCTGTCTTCCTTACTCTTTTGATCTCATGGGGTAGAGATCAGTGGACCTAAAGGATGCTTACTAAAACATAAAGATAGCAAGACATTCCAGGAGGTTCTTGCACTTCTGGCTGTGAGTCAGACTCTAGCAGTTTTGTGCCTTACCCTTTGGTGTAACCACAGCAACCCCCCAAGGTGTTAACCAAGTGCATGACAGTGGTAGCAGTTTGGCTCAGGCTGCAGGGATTCTGGGTCTTTCCTTACCTGAATGTCTAGCTCCTTATAGTGACTTCAAGGGCATAGCTGATTCAGTAAGGATTGTCTTGCTCCATCTGTGCCTCTCCTTGGGTACTAAAGTTAATTTTGGCAAATCCAACCTGAAATACATTCAAGTCCTGGAGTTTATATAATGCCATTTGTACACAGCCAATCAAATCAGCAAGCTTACTTTTTGAAGGTTGTTATCTCAATGTCTTCAGGTCCATCAATTCCTTCTGCCTTAGAAGCCACCAGCATATTTGGATGTTCATCATACTGATAACTATTGCAGTAGCCTTAGCTATATGGTTTATATCCTGCCAAAGATATAACAGTTGGCCATCTCCTAAAGTTTCAAAACACCTTCAGACCCCCAAACAGTTAGGTTGAGCAGACCTGACTAAAATAACAGTTTTGGGTGCTAAGCCCTTCAGAGCTTTCCTGCCATTGAAGGAAGCACTTCTGTGATGGCTTTAGAGGGACAACGGATGGCTTGTGCTATTTCTTTGCTGTGGAGATAAGTCCCCTTCAGGGAAAAAACTGCCACATTAAAAAATTATTTTATTGTACTTTCCTGTATAGGAAGTTTCTTCTTTAAGCAGGAATGTGTGCATTAATGGACTATCATAAGACATAACTGTATTTTTAAACATGAGCGCACCTGTTTCCTTTCAGTTCAAAAGCTGTGTATAGCTACAGAAAATTATCTTTACTGTGGAGAAATTGTGTTTATTTTACTTCTTGGGTCTAGCAGTGTTTTAATGCACCTTTTACTGTTTTTTTATTATAAAACGTTTCTTTTAGACTTCAAATTTTTACCAGAGTTTGCTGTTTATTTTCCACAGGAAAGAGGCACCATTTTCATCTTGACCATGGAAGAAATTACTGGCCCATGGTTGGTCCTCCTTCCAGCCACAAAAAGAAAAAGTTAAGCAAACAGCCTTTGTCACCACAGCAGCAGGCTAGCAATTACCTAGCTCACAGGTGGTTGACTCTGATGTGGCCTTAGCTTGTTCCTCAGACAACTTATCTTTTATCCCAGATTCCTCTGGTGTAACACTAACAGCCACTATGGACTGGGGGTTAGACACATCCTCTGTGGCTGTTGGGGTAACCTCAGTGGACAAGTGAGAGCAAATCCTTTTGGACCTAGGAGATGGAACAGGAAAGACTTCCCTGTCTGGTCAGCATGTTGCACGTATCCCTAGGGAAGATGCTGTTGCTATTAATAACACTGTATGCACTATTCTTCTATCAAAAAGAACATGAAAACTAAACATGTATCTACTCCTCCTCAAATTTATTCAGACAGGGGTAGTTTGCTGAGTCTGGCTCAAGGTTTAATCCACACTGTTGATACTTCATAAAAAGTTATTTCTGGTAAAAAAAAAAAAGAAGGATACCTCTTTTCCTGAAGAGATTCAAAATTCTGAATCTGGAAAGGAAGTTGAAGGGACAGATACAGTGTTTTCTTCTCAATTTTCTGATTCATACCCAGAGGACAGCACAATTTTTGATTCTCCCTGTGGGGGTTTCTCTCTCTCAGAGACTATTTCCAGAATGTGCTAGTTTTTTTCACTGGAAGAACACAGGTTTCTCAGTCCCTCAAAAAATACGATGAGCTGTTACAAAATGATTTCTAGAACGTCCACATATTCCTCCAGTTCTGTCAGCTTTGGAGGATGTGCATGTCACTGCCTGTAATTTTCCTGATAGTCAGCCTGCTGCCCCTAAAAATACAGATAGAATGTATAAAGTTCCTCAGTCTTTTAAGCTTTTATATATTCTTCCCAAACACGATCCAGCAGTTATACCTTTAGTTAATCCTACTGCTACAAAATACTTGATTAATTCCAATCCTACTCTTTCTGACAAAGATGGGAAGATTATTCATAAGTATAGGTAAAAAGTGTATGGTTCTGCAATGAGTTTTAGAATTTTGAATTCTTTGACTATTATGTTAAAATTAATTCTGAAAGTGTAGGATTGTTTTGGCTGCAGTTTCTTTTCTGAGGAAAAATCTACTTTAAATACTTTAGTTTCTTCCATTTTACAAGTAACAACTCGTTCTTTACAAAGTGTATGTATGATTCAGGTTTTACTTATTCTAGGGCTGTTTTCACTGGTACTATTTTGAGGAAGTTTGTCTGGATGCATTCTCAGAACCTCCCACATGACATGAAAAATTAGATTTTAAATTTTCCTTTGGATAGAGATTAAGTTTTCGGTTCCTCTGTTGCAAGTGTTATGAAAAAGTGTGATGAAAAGGGTACGTTGATATACGGAAGATCTTTCAGTTCCCTTTTTCCAAATTTTCTTCTCTAATCTATCATTCAGTTTTGGCAAAAAAACAAATAAAAATTCTCAACAAAATACAGGTAAATAGATGTTTAAGAAAGAATAGTGGGGGTGGGGGTCCAAAAAGAATATAGGAACCTTCCAAAACCAAGGATGGTCCAAAAACTCAGAATGACTATTTAAGGAACCTTGGCCTCCCAACCCTTGTAGTCCCTCTTCCCTTCCAGAAAGTCTGAATCTCCATTTTTTCTCTTTGGCAAACAGATAGTTTCAAATAAAATTTGGAGCACTATTAATCACATCATTCACCCAGGAAACACTAATACTCCCAATCCCTGTACTGATTAGACATCCTATTGAAAGAGCATCCCTGCTTAACATCTACTTTATTGACTCGCTCAGTAAACTCACTACCAAGGCCAACACCTATAACACCTCCATACCCCCCAGCTTAAATCCTACCAACTCCTTCTGTCTCAAACCAGTGTCAACTAATTAGATAAAACATCTTCTCCTCAAACTCAAACTCTGCTCCTCTTCTGTTGATAAACTACCGCCACTCTTTCTAAAGCATACAGCTAACTTCATAGCCTATCCTGTATCTATCCTCATTAATCTCAGTATATCTGAATCCACATCATCCCCCTCACTTTGGAAACAGTTCTTTATTATACCCATCCACAAAGGAGGTAATTCAACTGACTTTTCTAACTACCGCCCCATAGCAATATTGTCGTCTTTGTCTATGATATTACAAAAATGCATTCACAAGAAATCATGGACTATATGCTACTTAAAAACCTGCTCACTCCCAATCAACACATATTTCAACCTAACCACAGTATCTCTACAGCCCTAATCTCCTTCTCCCACTACATGTCTCTTGCCAACAAACTTGTCTCTTGCCTCTTCCTTGAACTCTTCAAAACCTTTTGTACAATTTCTCATGTCATCTTACTTTCCAAACTCTCCAACCTTACCTTTGATTCTTCAACCATCTTCTGGTTTTCCAGCTACCTCTCTGACCGACAGCAATCTGATAAATGGCTCTCTTCAATATCCCCCTTTTTACCCATACAAATGGGAGTCCCACAAGGATCTATCCTTGGCCCCTTGCTCTTCAATATCTTTACCAGCCACCTCTCTACATCCTGTTCTCTCTCTGCTCTATGACAATCTGTGGATGATTCCACTATCATCTCTACAGCAGGCACCATCTCTGAACTTCACACCCTCACTCAAAATTCCTTCACCTCTGTTGAAGCCTGGCACTCTAAAAATCAACTCATTCTCAGTCCCTAAAAACAAACTTCTGCTATTCCTCCTGAAATCTCTCTTCCTTCAAAAATCTACCTTCTCTATTACCTCATCCAAAAACACAATAATCAACATAAAATCCCATACAAAACTCCTAGGGGCCATCATTGATGACCAACTTAAATTTGACCTCCATGTTCACCATTGCATTAAGAAAACCCACCAAAAACTCGGTCTACTCCATACAAATAAAAAGTTTCTTACCAAAGAAGCCAGAGTAAACCAAGCTCACACCTACCTTCTCTCTAGCTCTTCTATATTCTCAAATATTAACTAATCCGCATATGTCCCTACAAGCAAAAATCAAAAGCACTTACAACAACATTGCTCAGTTTGCGGCTAACCAGCCATCACAATCCCATCACTGTATTTCACTCTCTGTCCTAAACTGGCTCAAGCTTCACCATCATCTTCAACTGTGACAGCATTCCATTATTCATTCCATTCTCTACAAAACCCTCTGCCTGTACTAGTATCTCCTCTCTGGTGACTCACCATACTCCGGATCTCAAACCTACTGCTACTAGAAATCTTTAAGCCAAACAAAACCATAGGCCGAAACTTATATAGCTACTCCCCAGCCCAAATCTGAAGCAAACTACCCCCAGATATCAGACAAAGACCAACTTCACATGAGTTCAAAAAAATCACTGAAAAAAAATCTTCTTCTCTCCCCAACTTGCAACTGTAACTCCTAACCTTTCTCAATCATTTCACTTCATACTGACACTCTTCTGAAGCTCTTTCATTGTCTGCACTACTTAACTGTTTGACACTGTCTCCAAACTAAGAATCCAGATCTTTTATTGTAGTGCAACCTAATAGTGTGTAGTGCCTGTCACAGAACTGTCCTGGAATTCTCACACAGGAATTTTGATGTATAATGCCTTTTATTAGAATTTTGTTTTACCTCTGTATATATTATTACCTCTACTTTTTTATATAAGTATTTTAGAGCGTTTTTGTATCACTACTTTTTTGTATAATCAATTTTGGAGCTTATTTTGTGTAATGTATTTTGGGCTTTTGCTCAGCTGGACCAACCTGGTTAACAAATGTCAAATAATAAATGGATTCTGAAGATCATTCATCAAGGCTATAGATGACAGTGGAAGGAAATCCCTCCTTTCCAGGGTGTAATTCCTCATCCATCAGACCACACTCTTTTATTCATCCTGTCCCTCAACACTTGGTCTCCCAGGGAGTGATGAAACTAGTTCCTCTTTCCCATTTTGGGAAAGGTGTTTATTCATGGATGTTTTTTTGTGCCAAAAAAGAAAGAAAATGCTTGGAAATCAATTTGGGATCTTTCTTACCTACACCTGTTATATAATAGTGCCCCACTTGAGAAATATGTCACTTCACAACCTATCTCATCTTTCTTAAGTTTCCTGTTAACACTAGATTTAAAAGAGGACTATTCATCCAGACTTGAGGTGTTTCTTAAGGTTTTGTGTGTCTGGATCAAATTGTCAGTTTTCAGCCTTACACTTTGGATTATCTACTGCATCAAGAGTGTTCACAAGGTGCCTAGTCCCAGTGATAGCTCATAGCAGACTACAGGGTATCAACATTATTAAATATTTAGAGAATGTGCTTATCTTTGCAGAGTCTTTCCAAAGTGTTAGGAATCTCTTACTCGAGATGAGAAATCCTTTACACAAGCTGGGATTCCAAGAGAACAGTCAACAGTCCTTCTTGACTCCTTCACACAGGATTGTTTTCCTGGGGTGTCAGATTGATATATCACTTCAAAGAGCTTTTCTTCCGCAAGAAAGAAATAGATCTCTATCTAGATCTATTTCTGAGGTTCAGGGGGGGGGTAAAAGTGCAAGGAATGTGGGCCCTCAATGACCATTGCAACAACATAAATATGGAATCCATAGTTGCCATGACCAAGGCACTCAACTTTCTTTGAATCATCTTTTTTTTTTCCCTGAACCTCTTCAGGCTGTGTCAGAGAGTACCACAGTTATGTGGTACATCAACAAGCAAGGGGAAATTAGGCCATACCCCTTTGCAGACTAGCCATGTTAGCTTGGGGTATAGCTTTTAAGCACAATCTCACTCTACAGGCTTTGTACATTCAGTCAGAACAAAATAATGTGGCAGACAAGCTGAGCAGGTCAAGGGCAAACCCTCATGAAAGGAGACTAGATCAGGGGTCTCCCAAGATTTGATCCATCTTTGGGGTGTTCCTAAAGAACACATCAGTGATATTAAAACTAAAAAGGCCAATAATGCACTCTATAAACACCACTTGGTGCACAAAACTGCTAGATTATCATTTATTCACATTTATAATTATAATTATTGATATCATAAAGGGCAATCAGTCCAATAAGACTGACTGGCATTCAATTTTGAATGCCAAAGGAAAAAAAAAAGTGGATTGTAAAACTAGGGGGATTATTCCCACCTGGTCTTAATGAACAATTCTAAGGGACCAATGAACTTTGAGATGGGATTATTTAAATGACAACAATTGATTTAATTGTTTAACACTGAGGAAGGCTGTGATAACATCCGGCCGAAACCGGTCTGTTTATTTGTTGTTTTTTATGTTCTTATATTAATTAAAGTTTTCAGGTCACTGTATGCTGGCTCTTTGGTTTTGTGTTCCTAAAGTAGACCTACTTTCCTCTTCTTGAAACAATGAGATGACAAGATTCTGCTCCACATCTCCATGCAAGAAGGCCTGGAAGATTGATGTGTTTTCCTTTTCTTGAACAGAAATGTTCCTGTATGCTTTTCCACCCTTTCCACTAATATCCAGGATACTTCTGAAGATTCAGAAGAAATACACATAGATCATTGTGGTGTCTCCCTTCTGGCCAGGCAGCAATGGTTCTCCCTTATTTTGGAAATGGCCCAGGAGAACTGCCACAAGCTTCCTCACAGAATGGATCTACTCACATGGGATCAGTGGTGTTTGATGCATCCAGAGCCTAATCAACTTCAGCTTACTGCCTGGATGATAGGGTCTCAATTCCCTTTAAGCACCTGTTTACTGATGACATGCAGCAGTTGCTACTAAGGCAAGAAATCCTTCTACTAGAAAATAATGTATTAGTAAATGGCAAAAGTTTTCTAATTGATGGCAACAATGGAGCCAGCAACCACTCAAGGCTAGTGCTTCTCTGGTTTTACAATATTTGTGTGAGTTACTATCTTATGGCCTTTCTTACTTCTCTGTCAAGGTTTATTTATCATCCATTTTCAGCATGTCTGCCCATGGACCCTCCTCTTTCAATGCATTCTCATGTTAAAATGTTTTTCAAAGGGTTTTTGCATTAGAGGCCTTCAAAAAATGGTGGCCTAATTTTGGCATCTTAATTTTGTTTTAGAGAAGCTAACACTTGCTCCATTTGAACCAGCTAATCTGGCTGACTTGAGGTTCTTAACCTGAAAACTGTTTTATGGATTGCTCTGAATTTACAAGAAAAGCATTTTAGTTGCAAGATTTTATCGTAAGTCAACCCTTATCTTTTCCTCAGAGACAGCGTTTCTTTGAGAACTAATTATTCTTTTATGTCTTAACAGGTATAAAAGTTTACTTTAAGCCAAGAAATCCATCTTTCTTTTTTTTTCCTGAACCTTAAGAGAAAAAGGATACTGAATACTTGTGATGTCCACAGATAGCTCAGGCACTATCTTGGCAGAACTAAATCTTTCAAATCTTTGGATCAATTGTTCATTTTTTGGGAAGGTAAGAAGAGGGGACAGCCTGTGTCAAAACAAACTATTTCCAAATGGCTGTCTAAGGATATTACCTTTTCTTATATTCACTATAACAAAAATATTCCAGGGACGGTCGTGGCCAACTCTATCAGGGCCTTGGCTTCATCTATGGCTTTTTTAGAAAGGGTTGGATTCTAGAAGTATTTCAGAATCATCTAAGGCTTTTTTTAGAAAGGGTTTGATTCTAGAAGTATTTAAGAATAATCTATGGCTTTTTAGAAAGGGTTTGATTCTAGAAGTATTTAAGAATAATCTATGGCTTTTTAGAAAGGGTTGGATTCTAGAAGTATTTCAGAAGCAGCAACTTGATCCTCTCTACATATGTTTACAAGACATTACAAGCTTGATTCCTCCTCTAGGTTTATATCAGGCTTTGCTAGGACGCTTCACCTTTCACCTCCCATATGTTGTAAGCTAGAGTAATCTACCCATATAGCTAAGGCTACTGTATCTGTGATCAATATGGTGAACATAGTACAACTGTCTAAGTAAACTTACTATAAAAGTAGATGTTTAAATGCTCTCTGCTGCAGAAGTCACTGCCTCCATCCATTACCTGTTGTTTTTTGATGAAATGTTTATGCCAGGATGTGGACACTTATTTTTAGTTGTTCTTAGCATTGTCTTTTCAGGGCTCAGTTTCCCCTTCTGTATTGTCATGAAAACTCTGAAGGGCTTGGTGCCCAAACATGTCTTTCTAGTCAGCCTGAGCTGACTAATGGTTTGGGACCATGGAAGGTGCCCTGAAGCTTTGGAAGCTGGCTAGCTGTTATATCCTTAATGTAATATAACACCTATAGCTAAAGCTAGTGCAGCAGTCATTATTCAAGCATCTACCATTATGGTAAGTTTATTTACATGGCTCTTCTCTTTCTTCCTGATTGCTGTTGCAATATCTCTATTTCCCTTGGCAAGGTTAAAGATGCAGGTTCTTCCATTGACTGTTTCAGTCCAGTGGTCCATATCTCACCCAATGAATTTCCACATCTATCTCACAGAGGTATGCCATCATCACATCTTATGGTGACTGACATTGGATCATGTTTGTTCAGGGTGCCCTTTTGTTCTTCTCCAGCCCACGGCCATGGTGACCATGGATGCTTCCCTCCTTGGGTCCAGGGTGCCTAGTTCCATTTAGAGGTCAAGCTGCATATCAGTGTTTTGGAAATAAGACTCATATTCCTGGAGTTGCAGGCTTTTGAGAACTCCCTCCCCATGGCTGTGATCTTGATTGAGACCAACGACATAGCAGTGATCTGGTACATTGGTAAACAAGGGGGAATCTGATCCTATCCCCTTTGGTTAGAGGCCATGAGAGTATGGAAATGGCCAATGTCCTCACTACAGTTAATTGTAGCAATGGATATTTCAGGGAAAGCCAACATTCCTGTGGAAAAATTGAGCAGGAGCATTCTGATGCTTCACAAGTGGTCAGTCAGTCTGTCGGTGGCTGTGCAGATTTTCTCCCGCTAGGGTTCGCCATTCTGCAATCTGTTTGTGACCCCATACACCATGAAATGCTGCAGTTTTTTGCTATGATTTCTCCCAAGGGACAGTCACTGAGGGACATGCCACTTCATGTTAGGCCTCCAAATTTCCTCTACACTTATCCACCGTCACACTTGATGACACAGTTTTTACAGAAATCCACTCATTGCAGTGCAACCATAATTCTCATCGTTCTCATTTTCCACAGACAACTCTGTTTCTCCCTTTCTATGGCCTCATCTAGTGTGTACACCTTTCATTCTGGTTCCAGTTCCAGATCTGATTTGCCATCCTTCAGGTCAGCTTCACATGAATCTAAAATTTCTCACACTGACTGCTAGGTTCCTCCACTTCCAGTGATGGCCAGAGGCCCCAAGCTATTTGACGGACTGGTGCACATCCTTTTGTCATCTGAAAACAATCCACTTGAAAAGTCTATGGTAATAAATGGGAAAAAAATACCATTTGGACCAGAGCAGAGTTTGCACCCATTTTCATCTCCTTTAAATGCTATATTGGATTTTTTTTTAACTGGCCTCTTTCAGTTTGATGCAAGCTACTATACTATCAAGGTTCAGCTGGTGGCCATTTCCAGTTTCCATGTGGGTCAGGACCACCTGCCCATAGCTTCCTTAAAGTTTATCGAAAGCCTTTTGATAGGAAGTGAGTGTTCAGTTTTTTTCAGCCATTCAAAAAAGAAAGTCATCTGGCTTGTTAGGGGATCCACTGCTGGTTTTTCTGGATTACTGCTCAGATAAGCCCGATTTGAGGAACCCTTCTTCTCATTTTATTATCGATTCATTATTCTCTTTCTGCAAGTTTATTATTCTGGCTGGTTTTATCTCACCTGACTTGATAGATCCTAACTCTGGTGACCCCCCCCCCAATCAAATCTGGTTGCACCTAAAAAGAAAAAAACAAAATAAAAATGCACCTTAATGTAGGGTTAGTGATTCTGCCAGGCCACTGCTTGGCCTGCAGACCACTTACCTTGCGTCCCATCTCCCTCTAGTGTAGCCACTATGGAACAGGGGTTTGAAACATCCTCTGGGGTTGTTCCAGTACTTGCTTCAGGTGCAGGAGAACCAACCCCTTTAAGTGCAGGAGAGGTCCAGGATTAGAGACCATTTGCCAAACATAATAATCTGTCAACAGATATTTTATCCATTAGTGTAGTTCATAGTAAGAAGAAACAGAGGCTTCACCACATGACAGACAAGTAGGTATTACTATGTACAGGATTGATGAGGTTTCCTTATTTAAGAGTGTTTTACAGTCGGCAAATATCAGGGACTATGCTCCTATTCACAATAACCTTGAAATGCAGACAGTAATAAACAGTCTGAGTCCATCCACTCTGATTCAATGGAAGGTGAACATGTGTTCACCTTTGCACAGATGTTAGTAAGGTTCAGAGATGTATTTGACTGGAAGCAGTTTGATTGTCAGAATTTATGATGTTATTGATGATACGATTCCAAATGTTTTGGGTGTTCCTCCTCTGTTACCTGTCTTAGAAGATGTCTATAAAACTGTATATAAAACCCCTTTGGCTAATGAACCAGTTCCTAAAAAGGGACTGAGGAAATATTAGTGTACTTTGATCTTGCAGCTCTCTGCTCTGATGTCAGCTGACACAGCTGTGCTTTATCTAGATGTTTACTCTGACAACAGAGGCTTGGTTTCTTCTAACCCTACATTGTTGATTAAATCGTTAAGTGGTTAGAATCTCTAATCGAATAGTTTAGTCTTTAGAACTGGAAATTATCTGGTCTTCATGTGGAACTTTATTTTGCAAAGTGCTTACAACTTAGATGGCTTTGCTGTATCTTTGCCTGCTTAACAGAAGTGTTAAATGAAAGAGATTGTTTCTAATGTGACTCAGATTTCAAAACACGCTTTGTGGAATGTCTTGAAAGATGCAGACACCATTTCTGGAAACTCAACTGTTTCTAATTTTTTTGAGGATTTAAAAATTAGATTTTGAATGCTCCTTTAAGTTCTGGATTTGTGTTTGATCTTATTGGCACCCAGATTCTCAAACAATGGGATGATAGAGGTGAACTGATGCATGGCGTGTTTAGGATGTTTCATATTCCTAGGTTTCTCCCCTAAAAAGAGTCCAACTTCAAAGGGAGGAACAAACAAAAATCCTAGTCTTACAAGAGTCAAGGTATCAAGAGGAAATGGCAAGAGGATAGTGCTTCCAAACCAAATAAAAGGGGTTTGTTTTCCCCCCAAAAAAGATTACCCCCCCCCCAGGAATGATAATGCTAAGACTTACTGCATGGTAATTCTCCTGCTATAGAATGACTGTGTCAAGATTCAGTGCATCCCATCCTTTCTTAGGTGTTTAGAATAATACAGTGAGGATACTTTTGGCAGTGGACAGAAAAACCTCCTCCCTTTAAGTAAAATCCCCTGCACCCTCCAATCCAGACACATCTGTTCTCTCTGGTTCTCTTTCACAAGTTGCAGCCAGGTGTTATAGAACAAATTTCTATAACGCAAAAAGGAAAATTATTTTATGGTAGAAACTTTTGTTACCCTAAAAGGAGCTATTGTGGAGACCAATGTTACATTTGTCATACCAAAGTACCTTTTCTAAAGTCCCCAAATTCAAAAGGCTTACTCTGCAGACAGTCCTACTCCATCTTCTGGACCACTGTTTCATGGTGACTTTACATCTGAAGGATGCTTATTGTCATATTCCAATTGCTCTCAACTTCTGATTGACCCTACGAAAGTCTTGTATCGCACAATCTCAAATAATTGTCTTTCTGGGGTGTATGACAGACAGAAAAAAGTATTTTTTTTTAAATTTGAGTAGACATAATCTTGACTATTCAAAACATTTTCAGGGATTTCTTTCTAAAATAAACTGCCTCTGCAAGAGAGTTTTCTCAAATTTCTAGGCTTTGTGGCATCAATGATCCTCATGATAGCACTTATGAGACTCAACATGAGAAAGATTTAATGGTATTAAAACAATTGTTGGACTAGCATCTGCTTCCTTTGTAGTTCTAGGCAATAGCACTGGATTTTGTGAAACACAAATTATAGTGGTGGAGGGATCAGATGTCTCTCAATCCAGACCTGCGCTTTTACCTCCAGACCCTTCTTCAGTCAGTCCAGACAGACTTATCAGATTTTACATGGGGAAGAGTGTCCAGGGGAGTTTCATTGCAAGGCAAATGAGGTTCTTTGGGTGCAGTAGTCACCTCAAAAGGCAAACACAGAGGCATACACTACAAAATCCTTTATTATAAAAAATCAGTCTGGTTGTTCCTACAAATGCTACAAAGCACATACACATTAAAGACATGTTAGCAGTTATTCAGACCTTAAAAGTTCTTCATCAGCTATCATCTCCAGGTCCCATTTATTGGTCACAGATGATGCCAAATTCATGTGGTATCTGGATAGCAATGATATAGAAGGTCATATCTTTTTTGCTATTGGCATTGATAGCCTTGGAGATTGCCTCATAGCATTCCCTCATGCTTCAGGCCTCATACATCCCATCAGAACAAAATCTAATAACTGACAGGTTAAGCAGATCCCAGACAGATCCTAATGACTGGAAGCTCTCGACAGAAGTCTGTCTGGTTTTGGACCAGATAAGGGGAACACTTCAAACAGTTCTGTTTGCCTCCATTTAGAAAAGACAGTTGGAAAAATTCTGTTTCAGTCATCGTTGCAACCATGGTTGAAGGACAGAAGCATTCTTATTCCGTTTGATGGGAATGCTCCTTCATGCATTTGCAACCTTTCCAGACTACCCAAGATACTTCTGAAGGTTCAAAAAAAATTACCACAGATCATCGTGTGATCCTTTTTTGGCCCAGGTAAGGTTGGTTCATCATATTAATGGAACTGATCAAAGTCAATTATCACAAGCATCCTCATACTCTGGGTCTACTAACACAGTATCAAGGGTGACTGGCGCACCTCATGGAAAAGTACTTGGTACTAACAGCCTGGATTATTCTGTATGGACACCTTTTAGGCACTTGTTCCATGAGGATGTGCAGCAGGTACAGAAGGAGGCAAGAAAACCTGCAATAAGAATATATTACGTTAACAAGTAGAAGAGGATTTCTAGGTGGTACCAAAACAATATCAGAAGGCCTGGCATGGTAATTACCCCTAAATATATATATATATATATATATATATATATATATATATATATATATATATATATATATATATATATATATATATATATATATATATATATATATAAACATATATATATATATATATATATATATATATATATATATATATATATATATATATGGGTCTATGTCAGTAGACCAAAATTACACTCTGCCGAAATTTAAATGATCAAGACAAATCTGCTGAAAACCCACTTTAACAAAACTACAAACTATTAAAAGTCAAAACACCAAGCATATTTCCTGATACCCTATAAACTTATAAATTTAAACTCAAAAACTTACTTTTGTTGATGTTTTTTCAGGGGACAAGCCCCCTTGCACCCCCCACAACCCCTGCAAATTATATATACCAACTCCGAGAATGTACTACAGTGGTGAAAAGGGTTAACACTGCAGCTGTTCTTGTCCATGGTATTGGAAGTGGTTTCACATCTGGAGTTCTATCAACAAAGGTAAGTTTTTGAGTTAAATTTTAAAACTGTATAGGGTATCTGGAAAGCTGTTTAATATCCACTGTTGATTCTTCTGTGTTTTGACGTTTAATGATTTGCAGTTTCATTAAACTGTGTTTTCAAGAAGCCGCGGTGGTGCAGTGGTAGAGTTGTTGCCTCACAGCAAGAGGTTCTCCCATTCGAATCTCAGCTGGAGTGCCTTCTGTGTAGAGTCTGCATGTCCTCCCTGTGGTCGAGTGGCATTCAAAAGACATGTGTGAATGGGAGTGCCTGGGTTGAAGGTTGGGTGTTGGGCTGGCACCTTGGCACCATAAAAATTGGCTGCCAATCATTAGTGGGAATGCACAAAACATCTGCCATATTACTTTAGATACTTCCCATACAAATGTAAAGATACACACCCACATTTATAACCACTACAACACCACTTTCTACATTACTATTGGTATTCTGACACTTAGCACTGTAAGTTACATAAATTCCTTCTATCACAAACAAGTTACAGGTGAATAGAAACCCACATCAGGTCTATAGCTTACAATTCAGTGAAATAAGATTCAGTCAAATGAATTCTCAGTATTTAGAAAATTAAGTGATTTGGTCTCGATGAAATGAATTTCAGTGAAATGGGATGTCAGTGATCTAAAGTAGACATATATATATCTATACACACACACACACACACACACACACACACACACACACACACACACACACACACACACACACACACACACATATATCTATTTATAAAGAGAGATAGATATTTTTATTTCTCTCTCTCTCTCTCTCTCTCTCTATATATATATATATATATATATATATATATATATATATATATATATATATATAAAACTATACTTTGCCCTTTCCCAAACTTTAGTGTGATCTCAGAGTTGGTATATTTAATTGGGGGGTGTGGTGGGTGCAGTTCCCCACATTGGGCATGTGTGGGGGGCATAGCCACCCAACCTGGGTAGATTTTGAGTGTTCTGGTGTTGGTTTTGTGTGTTTGGGTGACTTAGTACTTACCCTAGGAAGGATTTTCTTCATCCAGTCTGTCGATGAAGTGGGTTTTCATGGATATCGTCTTGATGAACCCATGTTCAATGAGGTCGGCTTTTGATATTATCAGTTAGACCCATATATATATCTATCTATCTATCTATCTATCTATCTATCTATCTATCTATCTATCTATCTATCTATCTATCTATCTACTCTATATCTATCTATCTATCTGTCTATCTATCTATATATGTATATTTATATTAACTTATCCCATTTGGTTAGAGATGTTGATTTTTGAATTATATATTACCCCTAAATAGAATTACTAGCATCATACCACAGATAATTTGAGGGAAGCTATGCAAGGGATAAAGCATTTAAGAGGCACCTCTGTCCATTAGTGGTTCAGACGTTAATCAGTCCTGAGGTAAATTTTCTGCTTCATCCTTAGATCCAAGTTGCACTTGAATATGGCTAGGGATGAACTTTGTTTTATGTAGATGGGGAATCCATTCCAGAGCAGCGGTACCCTCTGCAAGGAATGCCTCTTTCTCCAAACCATTCTGTTAATATAGCACAAAAAGTTTAGATCCCTAGACCAAGCATTTCTGCTACCCTTTGACTTGTGTAGTAAGTCCATCAGTACTGAGTTGGAGGATGCCTTGTATGCCAGACATAGATCACCTATTAGCAGTCTGTTGTATACCGAATATTGTAAAAGGGATTTGAGTCAGTTTATGTATGTCATGTTTTTTAGGCCTTGTATCCTTTTAGTAAGGCATTTCTGTGGGAATTCCAGCTGTTGCATTTATCCAAAGAGATAAATGCCAAAGTGGACATTATATTCAGTGAATGGCCAAATGAGGACTGAGTAATGGGAGGCAATGACATCCCTAAATCTGGACAGAATCCCTTTGTTTATAAGCTGTACAATATAAAAAGACTTTCTTACAGCAATAGACATATGCCGATCAAAAGTTAGGTCACTTCCCACATAAGTTCCCAAAACCTGAACAACTTGGTCAGCTTTTAGGTTCATGCTGTCAAAGTGGTCCTTCCCCTGGGGTAGATGACATCCCAAATGATACAATATTGCATTTTTGGCATTTAGTTTCAGTCAGTGATTTTGGCATCAGCTATTTATTTGGCACATCCCTTTCTCCAGGATAGCTAAGTCATTTGTGGATGCAATGACTGCTCCTAGCTTGCAGCCATCAACAAACTTAGTCAGCCAGAGCCCTTTGTTACTGTTGCAAGAGTTGTAAGGGTGATAAATTCTCTTGAGTTCTTGCCTTGGCAGAATGGATCTTATTGGGGGTGTTAGTTGTTTTATTATCCTTTCTCAGTGTTGAAGAAACCCTTCTTTCAAGTGTGAAATGAAGTCGGTGTAGTACTCTGCCAGAATTACAAACGTTTTGCAATATAGGAATTACTAGCATATCTGACATTCATGCATCTTTGTTTCTTTGTTAGTTGTAGAAAAGCCAATGTCTTCCTTTCTGTCTGCTTCAGTACTTGGGTATATCTGATCTAATCAGATTTGAGTCCAGTAACTTAGATTTTGGCTCCAAGACACAAGTTCCTCCTATCTCCCATAATGCACTGTCAGCCATTCTACCTTTAGACCTCATTTGCTGTGCTAAATGACAGATGTGTTCTTTAAGGCTCAGCTTCTAGCAGACAAGTCATTTCACTTATAGAGATTATTCTTCAACTCTTTGCCTTTCTTCTTCTTTCTTTGACTGCTTTTGAGTGTTTACTTGTACCAATTTAAAAAAAAAACTCCTTTAATCAATCAAATGGCATACTTGTACCACTTGGAAGTTTGTTTATACATGTGGTGCATCATACACAGTATACACACTATGCTTGTTGTGAAGGGGCAGCACTACCTTGTCACATCTGTACTCAAAACAAATGCACATCATTCATGGAAAACATTACCATACAGCCATTTAACAAATCACCACTGATTCTGTTGAGAATTGCACTAGGATGCCATGCTTACATATGGTATGCTACAGTGATTCTTAAATATGCTACATTATACAACTGCTCAGCTGTCATGGTGCATAGATTGCATACGGTAATATAATCTTATGCAATCTGTGCATAAAGTGGTATAATCTAATAGAATAATAAGTTAGCTATATGTATAATGGAAGATGGGGACCTGGTTCATAAGGAGAACCCAGAAGTAAGACTGGCCCCTACATTCACCATATCTAATCAATAAAACTGACGTGTGCATACATATGTACAAAGCAATCATTAAGCTAGAGAACAGCACTTTAAAAGTGTCATTTTTATGAATGCAGGAGGAATATCTGAAACATTAACTTTACCTTCTTTATGTCTATAAGGGGTGAAATTCAGAGAAATCTACATCTTTAAAAAGTTAGTCAGTTGAGAAAAATATGATGTTTGAGCATAAATTAAAATGTTTGGTGCATTAGGCCTGATGACCATTGATATGAATCCCTTTTATGTTATAAATCTCACATTTCACTACTGTAGTATAGTAAAATAATTATTGGTATTCTGTTGTGCTGTGATCTCCTGTAATGGCCAAAGCAGCATGGATTCTTTATATGTTTCTACTATGACTCATCAAGCTACTACAATGCTAGAACCAACTCGCTAAACACAACTGCTTGGGAAATCAAATTGCCAAAAAAATTTACTTTAATTTGGGATTTGAAAAGGCTTAGTGGGATGTGGAAGCCTTAACTCAGAGAAGGTTTCTGCATCATGCTAAGCCTTTCTTATTCACAAACATTTGCACCAATGACCCTTGTTGGGACCTCGGCCTGAAAAGCAAACTCACTGGTGCAGCTGTATGCTACTGTGTTAGTGGGATGGTGTGACTACTGCTAATCACCCATGTGCTCTCCCCTACAAATGTCCACAGTTCCTGATATGCTCAGACAAGTAGTTTTATTGGCTGAGTGAAATTTTATTATAGGAGAAAAAAGTGACAGCTGCTAAATCACTAGCATGATTTATGGAGCGCTAGGGAGAATACAAGTGCAGTCAGGTATTTCTCATTGTAGACCTCTCTCTCAATCATATTTTTTCACCTACATCTTAATTAACCAACCCATATCAGGCAATTAGCACAAGCCATAAGGAGTTAGTGATCATGTGTTTTTTTTTTTTTTTTTTTTGTATATTCAGGACACTAGCTTCCAGCCCTTGAAATGAAACAACTCTCCTTCCTTCTAGTCACCATTTTGAACATGTGATCCTTCAGTGTTTCTATGCACCAAACAATCTCTGTCTTACTTTGACTATCTATTTCCCTTAAAGGACCACTATGGGCATGTAATGAAAAAACATATTTTTTTTATCTAGTTATGAATTTCTGTACCTCTCAAAGCTGCTTGCCACAAAAAAGTATTCATTCCTAATTTTATTTTATTTTTTTATCCATGTCTGCCCTCTGGGGGCAGACATCCTGATGAGAGTTTTTTCCCTTAGAAAACTAAATCTGTCCCAAAATCAATATGACAGCCCTGAATGTGAAAAAAATTAGCCCCACCCTTTGTTGTCAGATTAGACTTCCATTCACTTACAATGGGAAACCTAAAAAAAACTGCCATTCTGCAGATAAGTGTCATTGACTGGTCTACAATGAGTTATACAAATGTTGTTCCCACTAATGTAGTACACATTCTCTGAAAAAAATCTTGCAAAGATGCTAACAAATTACTGAGATAAAAAAAAAGACTTTTTGCAAATAGCAGTTTTGTTAGTTGCAGTTCCTGAGCAATTTACCCTCCCATCTCCCCTCTTTCAATGAGCTAAAATCTCACATTTCCAGCTTGGGTAGGTTTAGCCACTTTGTCAATTTTGCATGACAATAGACATCAAAGAAATCACAGCCTGGTGTGCCATTGAAACTCTTCCTTCATATGTTTCTTTACTCCTGACCTTTGACAAGTTTTTTCTCAGGAATTAGGTGTTAAAAAAAAAACACAAACATCAATCCACAGTTTAGGCCAGTGTATGAAGTTCTTAAAATATGCCCAGTAATATATTTACTTTTATGTTTTCTTCAAATGCAAACCTCAAGTTCTCTTATTGTTGCCCTCACCCTGTTTACACAGACATGTGCTGATCTGGATTTACTTCAAAATCTTGAAATTCCAAAACATTGAATTTCATATAATCAAGACCATATGACCGATGTTTCAGAATATCAAAATTCCAAAACAAATCCAAAAACAACAATTTAAATGTTTTCACAGGGGACAAGCCCTTCCTTGACCCCCCCCACTCCGCTACTTAAATATTCAAACTCCGAGATCGCACTACAGTGAGGAAAAGGGAAATCTCCCATTCCGCGCTGTATGCAGATCTCTGTTCACAATGTTGGGATTCCAAAAGTCCGATCATATGGTCTCGGCCATATGAAATTCGATCTTTCAGGATTTCTACATTGTGAAGTATTCCTGCTGATCTATATCTGTAATGTTTCTCTGTATGGTGTATTTTGTCTACTGTGTCCAGATGAATGTTTAAAAAAGCAGTAAATAAATAAAGAAAGAAAGAACACAATTAAACTAATCATTTTTAGCGGACTAATGACATATGACTACATACAGCATACTATCCAGGACTCATTTATCAAAATTGCAGTACTAAATAGTCAAGTGACAAAGATGCTTGGAGTAAGCAAGTGCATATCCAAAGGCAGTGGTGGGGTACAATGGGATACACCCTGTGGAGGTGACAAAATTACTGAAAGCAGATGTGCTCTCTGCATTCAAATTAAAATGGAAAAATCAACATAAGACTGAACGGCAGACTCTATGTCTAAAGGAAATTGATGTAAATTAAATTAAAAGACTCCAAAACGCAAGTCATTAATTCAAAGGGCAACATAAAAGGCATACGTCCAAAAGACTAAACAACAATAGCCCTCATTGCTTACGACTGCAAGGGAGAGACATCCAAGGAAATATGAGTTATTCCAATTGAAAGACAACTGCAGACATAGGGACTCCTATGTAAATGAGTTTGCTTGATTTTTGAAACAAACAATGGAAGAACAGGTTTGTCAAAGAGTAATGGGTTGGCAGTTATGACAAAGGTAGCCATGACCCCCACGGGTGTCCTAATTCTGCTTTCTGATGTCTTATCATGCATCTTACATCAAAGGAAAAAAAGATCATCATGACAATGGGTCATGTGGAAGTCAAAAGTGCATTTTGCTCTGGTTTCAAGATAAAATATAAATTTAACAAGTGTATTTAATCAACATCAGTCTTACCAATAGTAAGTATGAAAGTCTAATGTGTGGCATTATTGAATGATTATAAACATCATTTATTTATATGGAATTTATGAAAATGTACAAGGACATGGCAAATATACAATGTTAAATCATGCACATAGCAGAAATCTTGGGAAAATTCAAAGGTATTCATATACCTCAGCTAATGGCAAACGCCATTATCAGCATATGGAGGCATTATAAACAAATATAAAATAAATATATAATAAATTACTAAATTAAATAAATACATATAAAAAACAGCTATAGGCAGTGTATTATATACATAGTCCATGTATGTATTTGGCGGCCGTGGTGGTGCAACTGTTAGTGTTGCCACTTCATAGCAAGAGGTTCTCTGGTTCGATGCTGGGGTGCCTTCTGTGCGGAGTCTGCATGTCCTCCCTGTGGCCGCGTGGATTCCTCCAGGTGCTCCGGTTTTCTCCCAAAGACATCCTGTAGGTTGATTGGACACTTTAAATTGGCCCTAGGAGTGAGTGCATGTGTGTTGTGCCTTCTGTGGAAGGCTGGGTGCCAGGCTGGCAATTTGACACAGTAAAACTCCACTGCCAGTCATGAGTGGACAGGTGATCCACTGTGGCGACCCCTCACCTGGAAAAAGCCAAAAGAAGAAGAAGTCCATGTATGTATTTATCTATATACACATATAGACACACACACATAGACCAATTTAGATCTAGGTATTTCTCTAACTATACATATCTTTCCATAAGTATTTATTTTTATATCTATATATCTATGTAAATATATATATATATATATATATATATATGTGTGTGTGTGTGTGTGTGTGTGTGTGTGTGTGTGTGTGTATATATATATATATATATATATATATATATATATATATATATATATAAAAATATGCATATAAATATGCATATAAATATATATTACAGTCACATACATATGCACACTCACATACACACAAACATAAATCTGCCTTCAAATAAAATTAAACTGTATGACAACCAGTAGAAGTATATATTACAACTTCACAAAATGCCCAGAACTAATGCTATATGATAACATCTAGTCAGACCCAGAGCTTTTAGCCATTTTAATAGCGGAGAAATTTAAATCAAACTTGATACCACTATAGCCCAGCATGATGAGCCATGAGAGAGAGGCCTATTAATAATGTATGTTTATTTACTGTCATATCTAACATAGCTATCCTATTCCTTTGTAATAAATAAGGCAAGCTCTTTTGTAGATAACATACACTCCCACTAGAACTAACAAGTTCCCTGGTAATTTTCTTTACACTGGAAGACATGGCCTTCTCTTGAGCTCCCATCCTTCTTGTCCATTGTATGCTATATACCCACGGCAAAAGTCCTCCTCCAGATTACCTACCTTACTATAAATTGCTTTACTTGTTCTTTACTTCAGTATAAATCTGTCTGCCTGTTTCCCCTTTAACTTCCAATGCATTAAACTGAGTGTAACACATAAATAGTAACCTTTCCTTTACTGAAACATAAACATAATAAACTATAGTAGTTAGTATCTGTTTAGGCAGGTTTTTCTAATAACTACACCTGCACCTAGTTAATCCCCTGCTTTGAAACACTTTCTGCTAACCCCCATATAATTACTATGACTTTGTAACTTTACTCCTTCTATTATTTGTTATCTTGCTCTTTCTGCTAACAGCCTTTCTAGTGACATTACATTTTTACTCTTTCTACCACATAAGACTTCTTACCGTGCTCACCTCTAAGTCTACAGATAGTTGTTTTTTCTCCCCTTCCATACTTCTTTGCATTTTAGCTGGTACAGCCCACCCTGTTCACCTTCGCTTCACTCCACTTGGGCTCACTCCCCTTCCCTTCCCTATCCCCAAATCATACCTGCCCCACTATCCCTATTCTTATATCTGCACAAAATCCTCCTCTTCCTGTGTATTACTCCTCCTCATCCTATCCAAGAAACCTGTCATTCTGCTACCCCTCATCTGTCACTAACACCTACTACTGAAATCATACTATCCATATCTCCACCCTTGAGGTTGCACTTATCTAGTTATACCTCTCTTCCACAGCACTCCTCAGCCTCCATCTCTCTGTTTACACTGCCTCTCTTCCACAGCACTCCTCACCCTCCATCTCTCTGTTTACACCTACTCTCACCTCTTCTTACACTCCTTCTCTTTAGCATTTTTTTCATTCTTTATATATGTTATATCTCTACAGGTGTCCTCTTTTTTCTCTTTTAAGCCTTCTCTCTGCTCCACATTCTTAACATCCCATATTCTGCATATCTATTTACATTCCTGCCAAATTAGTTTTAATTATTTTTATTATTTTTATTTCTTTCTATAAAGTAATTATATATACATATACCATCTATTCTCTATCTTCGCCTGCAAGACTCTTGTTTCTAATACACACCAAATATGCTCCTCCTCTTTATATCCACACATCTATTCCTACCACTGTCATACCTTATATGCTACATGATACCTATTGCACCTATTTCTCAATCCCCCCACCTTTGCTCACACTGCCTATGCCACTTGCCAGCCGTTCACTGTCACTATTGCTTCTAGCTTATTTGCCTTACCCCTATCTCATTTTCAGATATAACATTTTTAACTCTTCTTCCAACCCATATAAGGCAGAATTTAAATGTAAAGCTCACATACCTAAACCATCACTAGTGTATGCTTACTGTAAAACGATCATATTATGCGGAGATGTCAACCCAAGCTCAGGTCCCAACTGTTTCTTTTCTTCACCCACTCCCTGTTCTACTGTAACAACATCTACTAAAAAATGAAAATCATATTCATGAATATTCAAAGTATAGTAAACAAAATCACTGAATTTCATTCCTGGATCACTCATTACTCCCCAGGCATTATTATTCTTACAGGAACCTGGCTTAAACTACATATAAAAGATTCTGAAATTTTTTCCCCTTGCTATAATATCATCCACTCTGACAGGTTAAATAAAAAAGGTGATGGTGTAGCAATCATGTTTTGTAATTATATCTCTGTCTCTCCTTCTATTTCTCTACCTAAATTCCTCTCTGCTGAAATCCTTGCTCCTCACTGTAAATTAAATGAGCATAAAACACTATTTATAATTGTCCTATATATTCCCCTTGGAATTAACATCCCTGTTCTGGAAGACATCCTACACTGGGTGTCTTGTTCAATTTCTCATGAATAATAATCATTCTTGGTGCTGTCAATATTAACTATCAAACCTTCACAGCAGACTACCCTTCAATTAGTATCAATCTATAAGGTTTCAAACAAATCACAGCTTCCCATACTTAGTTCAACAAAGCTAATAACACTGGGACTACTCTGGACTGGATTCTAGTCTCAAATTCACACCCTTACAATTCTCTAAAAACCCTCCAAGACTCCCTCAGTGATCACCATCCCACCTATGTTCAGAGACTAGCAATTCACCGTATCAATCAACACCTTTATAAAGACTGCCATAACCTCTCAAATTGCAATTCCAAGATCTTTAATGACATCCTTAATAACATTAATTGGCTCATCCTCTATTCCCTGCCACTGGATAATGCTATTTATAAAATTTAATACAATATTTCTTGACATTCTCAATAGCCTTGCTCCTAAAAGAAAAGAGAGAGTTAAATTCACCCAATCACCCCGGTTATCCCCTTGTAGTAGACAATTAATGTATAAGAGAGGTAAAGCATGGAGAAGCTGGCAAAAATACAAATTTCAAGCTCACCTAAAACCCAGGAGCAACTTTGAAACATGACAAAAAGACAAGTTACTGCTGAAAAGAAATATTATTACTTCATCCAATAGGATAACCAAAAACATAACCCCCCCAAAAAATTTGGTCCACTGTCAAGAAAATATTATACCCTGGAACTCATAGCACTCATAACCTTTGACCAGATATCTCACACTTAGAAACTGCTTCTAAATTTAACTCCCACTTTATAGACTCAGTCGCCACCCTCACCCAAAACCCCCTACAGAATTCTGCCACTCATGACAAACTTCAAAACTCTTACAATGCCACTTTCAACTTAAAATCTGCCTCTATGTCCTATATAAAAATCTATTACATAATCTTAAGCCCTGCTTATCCTCTGTAGACAATCTCCCATATGAATATCTAAAGATTGTTACCCTCTCTATTACCTACCTGGTCTCTATCTTGTTTAATCGATCCATCTGTGAATCATATGTCCCATCTCTCTCTGGAAAAGAGTTTTACATCATTCCTCTTCATAAAGGGGGAAACTCCACTGAAATAAACTTCACACCCATTGCAATCATGTCCCCTCTTTCCAAGATCTTAGAAAAATGTATTAATAAATAACTTTTACAATACTTACTCCAAGAAAATCTATTCACCTCTACCCAATACGGCTTTCGCCCAGATCATAGCACAACAGCTGTGCTTGTTGCCTTTTTGGACCATGTCATTAAAGCCAGAGATAACAACAATTTAGTTTCTTCCATCTTTTTAGCTTTAGTCTCACATACTAAACAACCCCCAAAAATGTCTGTTTTACTCTTTTCTAGTACAACAGTCACTTGTTTCTTTAGCTACCTATCCAACTGGCTACAATCAGTTAAATAACTCTCCACTTACTCATCTTTTCTCCCAGTTAATGCAGTGGTCCATAGTTGGCCGTCTCCTTTTTAAAATATTTATAAATGATCTACATACATCCTCCCAACAAGCTACACTTATACAAGATACAGATGACTCCACTGTCATTTTATTATCTAATATTCCTTCCCAATTGCAATCTTTCACACAGCAGGCTTTCATCTCTATCGAAAACTGGCTCAGTGACAATCAGCTTGTTCTAAATCCAAATAAAACAAAACTCCTCTTATTTCTCCCCAAATCCCAAACTCACATAAAAGACACATTCAAAATATTCTGTCTGAACAATACTTGGTGTCATAATAGACGATAAACTGAAATTTGATTTTTATATTCAAATGTGCATAAAAACAACATACCAAAAATTGGGCATGCTCTGTAGATCAAAAAAATTCCTTACCAACTCCTCAAGAGTTACTCTGGCCAATCCCTACCTACCTCCTTACTTCACTACTATATGCCTCACCCATTTTTACCAGCATTCAGATCTTCCTAAGATCAAAACTTGAGCTTTGCTATAACAAAGTAGCTGGATTTGCAGCCAGTCAGTCATACAACCCCCAGCACTGGCCCACCCTAAGATATTTATATTGACTTGAATTACCTCACTACCTCAAGTTCACCCAACTCCTCTTTGCTCATAAAATGGTATATAAATCCTCATCCTGCCCAGCAACCAGCACCATTCTTAACTCCCTAATCACCCTCTTTGCTCATCTGAGAGACACGTCCTTGAAATCCAAAAACCAAAAAAATGTATCGGTCACTGCTTATATTCCTCCTTTGTCTTGAACAGTATTCCTACAGATATTAGAACAATGCCATGTAGTCACATATTCAGACGATCTCTAAAGGGATTTCTCCTTAACTCCTGGTTCTGTAGATGTCTTACAACAGGCTGGCACTGCCTGTTACTCCTTTCTTCTCTTTCTTTATCTCTCTTCTCTTCCTTCTTCCTTCCTTCTCCTTTCTCTTTCACTTGCTCTTCTTTTTCACCTTTCCTCCCTCCTCTTATTAGCCAAAGCAGTTACTTCTCTGATAGTTCCCTACTTTAACTCCAATTCCTAATCTAACCCCAACTGCACACACACACACACACACACACACACACACACACACACACACACACACACACACACACACACACACACACACACACATACACACACAAATATTTTCTCTCTCTCTCTCTCTCTGTATATATATATATATATATATATATATATATATATATATATATATATATATATATATATATATATATATATATATATATATATATATATATATATATATCAGTTCAACAGTTGCATAAACACAAAGAAGGGTGAAATCTCCTAAATAAATGAATTACTGCTGACACACTTACAGACCATACCATAAATGATTTCCTATTGACAACAGCAACTCAGGGGATTCATTTTAACAGGCTGTGCTCAGAAATTTAACTTCTCATGCAGTCAGCTAACACTTGATGATCAGGAGAGCAACTTCCTTTCTTCTTATAACATGCAATAATAATTTAACTTCACGAGCTCCACCCAGGGTAACGCAAACACATTATTTTCATTTATAGAAGTCTTAAAGACCTGTGTTAAAATTCTATTTTCTTGTTTTATGGCTGGTCTCCAGTCTGCTCAGTTTGTATCATACCCACCATCCCTTTATGTAGTAACATAGGCAGACAGTGTGATTTTTTTTGCATTCTCATTTAGTCTTGCTCCTCCTATTCATTTTGTCATAAAGTGTACTTGTTAAAAGGCACACATATTTCTAAAGACTAAAACATGGCCTTACAAAGACGGTCAATGATTATATGCAGTGTACTATCTAAAGCTCTTTTATGCAGAAAAATCAGGACCTGTTCCTGTCTGGCACAGATATCATTTTTAAAGGCTAGCATTATGCTTTTTTAGTGCCAAGAGGCCAGAAATAATTGACTCAGCAAACCTCTTTTTATTAATATTGTCATTGTGTTTTTTGTGCCATTTAATTCCATTGTTGCCATGTACATAGATTACACAGTTGGATAGACAGACAAAACAGACTGATATATATGATGTGATACAGTGCAGTTCTTAATATGCCATACACTAGTTCTAAAATCGTTTAATAGATATGGACCGAGTGTTATTCTAAATATATTATTCTTGGCAGTATTTACAGCTGTCAGTTCTTCTGGTGTTTCTTGGTTGAAGATTTTCTTTTGGAATACTGTGCTGGGGTCTATTAGTATTGGTAGGATGTCAGATGCAAATTCGTCCACCTTTATCTTTGCCACTCTTTTACAGCATCTGCTATTTGATCATCTTGTCTTTGGACTGAATTACAAATAGGAGGAGGGGACTATGTGATGCAGAGACCCTTTTCACATTGGTAAAAGAAAGAGACAGGATATCAACATGTCCCTGTATAGTAATATCCTTGGAGATCAAAATACTTTTTTTTTGTATATCGCTAGTCCTTCACTTCCCATGGTACTGGTACCTTGCCATCAGTCACTCACTCCCATTTCCACAGTCTGTTCCTTCAGCTCCATGTTTTGGGGACCACAATCTGAATGTATTACTCTGCACCACCACTGAATAAAGCACTGGATAAAAAAGCATAGAACATTCAGCCAAATCATAAAATTAGACTTTATTTTAAGAGACCATGTGCTTCCAGTTGAAAAACACAAAGGTGAAACATTCAATAAACCACCTGTTTAAACAGCAAATAATTGTTTCTTGAACCAGTCACAACAATGGATGCCACAGAACATCACTGTTTAACCCTTTAGGGATTAAAGTTGTGCATTTTAGTGTAAACACTGCTTCCATTCATTTATACATGCATACTTGAATTTTTGTGTAAACTTGAGTGAAGGAAAAATACGTGCCATAACAAAATATCTAAATGAGGAAAGATCTTCATTATATACAGCACTAACTAAAGTGGTCTGCAATATCATTATCTTGCTTCTATTTATACAGTCTCTATTGTATGCTTATATTCTACTTATATAACATAACGTGAGAGAACAACTAACACAATACGTTGCCGTAACTCTTAAAAATAGAGCAGTTGTTTTCAAAGAAACTGGACTGATGATTTTACCTCTGTAACATAACTTGAGAGAACTCTTAATAAGATACATTTCCATAAATGTTGAGTAATGGAGCAGCTGTTGAGGAAAAAAGAAAAATTCAGGAATTAATATTCTAACGGGGCTGACTGGTACAGTAACAAGTGGTGCATCCTGTGTATCACATTACTTTGTACATAAAAAATATAAAATGCAAACCAGCTACTTAATCATCTTTCCTGCTTAAGAGATGGAACTGTCACAAAAATAAGGGGTACTCCTTAGAACCTAGAAGGAACACACTTGCACATAATGATAAGGCATATTCATCATAACCCAGGGGGAGCCCACCTGCACATATTAGTATGGCATACTCCTTATAACCTAGAAGAAGCCCACCTCTACATATTAATGCAGCATACTTTTCAGCATACTTTTCATAATACTTTTCATAATCTCTGAGGAATCTACTAAGTTTAAAACACTCACTTGTGTAATTAAAGAATAAATATACATAGTGTGGTGATAGATACATTTGTCAGATTAGGCAACATCCTACAGGTATAAGATTTTTATTTGCAGCAGTATTTTTTATTTTTCTGCTCTTTTTATGAACTTTGAATTAAAATCTGATCTTGCTATATACTTGCAGATATTATATAGCAGTTTTTTTTTTTTGACAGGAGTAACCCATTCTTTCTGGTCCTCAGTGCATAATTTTATTAGAGACTGTGGCATGCTAACTCTAACGAATGGCTATTATTTTGTTCGTAAATGCATTTGTTTTCTAGCTGAAAACTGCATGA
Source organism: Protopterus annectens (assembly GCF_019279795.1). NCBI lineage: Eukaryota > Metazoa > Chordata > Ceratodontiformes > Protopteridae > Protopterus > Protopterus annectens. Next base: position 533,121,902 of record NC_056739.1, read on the forward strand.
TGAGAGCTCTTTTTCCCCATGAATTGTCATTCTAACATATTCCAACAAGACGCATGAAAAGCTATTAAAATACAAGCATATCTTAGTGAACTGCACAGGCAGGATTTGTTTCAACTCTCGTTCTCGCAGCTACTTTGAGAGCACTGAGCAGCATATAAATTAATTGAGTGGTTCTTTGAAGTAAGAGAAAAGTAATGATCTCATATGGTCAGGTACTGCATTTTCAGGCTTCTCATTCTCTTTTTTTCACACTTCACCACCATTATCATTTGAAAGCATTAAATTAGAAGAAATGCACTGGTTCCAGCTACTGGTTAGAGGATGCAGTAAGAACTTATCATTTCAAGGCCCATTGATCTGAGATTGTCTTGATTTTCCTGTTTTAAACACACTATGCTTGTAGTGCCTATGTGTTTGCTTGGAAAATTAATCTGAAATCAAAACTCGGCACGTAACTATGTTGCCATTTTCAGTTTTATTCAGTCAACAGGCATTTTTGTTTGTCTACAGTTGGCTATGCCCCTTATCACATATATCAAGAAACAACATTTTCCTATCTCAAAGATATTAAATGGCTAAAGGGTGCAGCATTTTACCTTCTGTTACATTCACCCATACTGATTACACCCAAAACGTTCTTAACTTTATCGGGTTTCAGGAGAAAGACAATTCTATCTATAAAGTGCCTTGCTTTTGAGAGGTTAGATTACCCTAAAATACCTGAAAATACCTGCCTATATAACAATGAATGGGTGGGCCAACTGGGAGCAGATGTGTGCAGTTGTGATTTGTGAGAATTAGGGCATGGTAGGAAAAAGACAGAGGGAGAGAAAGGGAAGATGATTTGTAAAACGAGTCGGGATCTGAATAAAGAAGTTACAGTTACTTAGGCAAAAAAACAAACAAATGGAAAAATAATATCAGTTTGGAGGCATTGTATGAGCAGTGAATACTCTTGGGTTCCAAGAAAGGGACAGACATTGAGAGAGAGCTTATTTGTAGATAGAGTTTTAAGATGTTTTCTACAACAAAATATAAACAAGTTTGTTCAAACCTTAGTAAAATAAAGTAACTTAAAGTGCATCAATGATGAGACATAAGGGAATGAGTTGCAGGTACCGGCTTTGTCCCAGCCAAGTGGAAGACTACCTCTGTCATCCCTTTACACAAAGGTGGAACGTCCACAGATCCGGGAAATTATAGATCCATCAGCCTAACTAGCCTGATCTGCAAGGCCATGGAACAGATTATCATGGAATCATTAAAAGGGATACTGGCAACCTCCAAACATTTGACCCCACACAGTTTGGCTTTGTAAAGGGGAAGTTATGTCTGTTAAACCTGGTCAACTTCTTTGACACAGTCACCAAAGCTGTGGACAAGGGGAAGATGGTGCATACTGCCTCCCTTGACCTGGCCAAAGCTTTTGACACTATTCCCCACTCGGGCATAATAAATAAACTCACTCATCTAGGCATCAATCCATATGTTACCAGATGGGTAGCAAACTGGCTCACTGATAGAACCACCTAATCAAAATAGGGGAAACCACCTCAAGCAGTAGACCCGTAATGAGTGGCAAACACCAGAGATTGGTCTTTGGGCCTCTGTTATTCAAGATATACTTCTCTGAGGTGCAGACCAAAACCAGTGGACTATGGCTGACCAGGTTAGCAGATGATTGCAAGGTGGGCCCGGTCATCAATTTCCCAAGTGATGCGGATGTCCTCCAAGAGGGTCTCACCCAAACAAATGACTGATGCCAGAAACATAGCCTCTGTCTGAATGTCAAAAAAAATACATCATCATCCCCTTTAGGTAGAGTGACATCCCCACATATTATCATATTTATAACAACGTCCTAAGCATGCAATCAGTCATGAGGGATTTGGGTACCCAAGTGGATAACAACCTGACTTTTGACCATCATGTAGCTTCTGTTGTACAGAAAGCTTTCTACATGGCCCACTTATAAGTAAGGGTATCTCATCCAGGGACAAGGAGGTTATAACACCCCTGTATTCTCTCCTTGTAAGGCCAGTTATTGAGTACAATTCCCCCCTTGGCATGTACCTCACAAAGCACATGCAACAGCTGGAGAGACCACAGCGGTTCCTCATCAGGAGAATCCAGGGCCTCAAACATCTTCCCTAAACAGATAAGCTAAAAGACCTGTCCCTCTCCTCAGTTTCATACAGACTCCTCAGAGTCTGTCTGGTATACAAAGCCATCTCAGACCCCACCTTGATGGGATTGCTGCATACCCGCAAGTCAAGCTCCACTTGAGTAACCCACAAGTGTGACCTCAGCCTGGTCTGTGACATCAATAGGACTTGTTTGCAGGGCTGATTTGTGTCCCAGAGACTTCCCCTTCTGTGGAAAAGACTCCCTCTCCATGTCAAGCAGAGTACCTCATTACACCTTTTTAAGTGCAACATGGATAACTGGATGAGAAACATAAAATACGCCCCTGGAATTCCACCTGTGTCCCTACTGGACAGGGGCTTTGGGTGCTAACTTGTTTAAACATGGGCTAAACTCTTGGCTAGGCTTATAAGGGCCTCAGGGACAATAGCCTAGTAACTTCCTTTGATCCTTCCTTTGAGGTAGCTCACAACATATAACTGATATAAAGTAAAGGAACAAAACACTTAAAAGTTGATTAATTTAAAAGTGTCAAGTGTGGATAACAGTCTTTATGTACTGGAATCATAAGGAAAGCTTGAATAACATCTTTCTTAAGGATTTGGCATAAAATATCTATTAATGTCTGCACTGGCTTGTCTCAGATCATCTCCTGAACTGCCAAGAATGATTACGTAAGTTGTCTCGAGCAAAATAATGGAGACAATGATGTCTACATAAAATGTCCTCCTTGTTCACTGCTGAAAAGAGAACACAGGAGGACAGTACAGAAAATACAATGCAAATCCGAGGATCAGGTACAGACAGAAAGTCTTGGAGGCTTTGTGAAGGAAACAGAGCAGGTATAAATAATGAAGGAAGCTTTCAAATAGCAGCATAATAAAAAAAAAGAATATAAGGTTATTTAGGAATTTAGGAATAACTTAAAAAATTATCTGAAAAAATATAAACTGACCAATTTAAAATAAGCTGCAGATGTGTACATAAAAGGATGCTGTATTATATCAAGAGACACACCTTGGAGGAATTTGGCGATTAGGTGAGTCTCATTGGTGAGGATACTGAAAACGTTGTGAGGGTGAGGCAGGATGGATTGGCAGTGGGAAGAAAATGAGCAGACATGCCTCATTCCTGTTAAATAAATTGAGAAGGAAAATAATTAGATATGGAGTTAGCAGACAAGGAGAGAACTTAAAACAAAATGGATAACAGAACAGTGTGTAAGTGTATTTGTTTTTAAAATATATATTTTGGTGCATCAAATAGTACTCCATTGCCTTTAAGACAATTGCTCCCTGCACTTCTTTATTCATGTGTGCTAACCCTAACTGTAATCTAACTCTACACCTGTCCCAACCCTAACTCTACACATTATGTTACTAAAACCTGTTTCTCTAACAGTACTACTGCATAAGCCAAAAGGGTACGTCACAAAGTATGCACAGTACTGAATCTATCTCCTTACCTAACTCTTACTGTAACCCTAACCCTGCAAACACTTGCATATTCACACCAAATACTATAATGCAGTCTTGCACATCTTCACAAGCACCATTTTTTTCATTCAAACATTCATTTTCCTGCATGCTCAAATTTACCTAAACTATATAAAACTATATTCACCCATATGTGATTCATACATATGAGCATTCACTAATTTGTGTATGCTTTCCTTTTTACACCCATAAAACTTTAAAAATCTTCTACCAAATGTGTGTTCTACTTTTTGAGTTACAACTCTATATGTGTATATATATATATATATATATATATATATATATATATATATATATATATATATATATATTTATCTATCTATATATGTTTACTATCAAAATTTCAGATGACATTCACGCAAACTGGTAATGGTCGAAAGGCTAATTTCCAGTTCACGGAAGGCCAAACTGAAAATGGCCAACTCCTCAGCAGTGAATACTAGTGTGCATTCAATGTTGTGAGGTTGATGTTCTGCCTGGAGATTGTGGAATAGTGTAGGTTGGGAAATGTACCCATTTCCTCACTGTAGTGTGATCTCAGAGTTTCTAGATATAGTTAGCAGGGGGTGTGGGGGCATAGTCCCTCACATTGGAGGGTGCAGTGGTGTTTACCCCCCTGAAAGACATTAGTTAGATCTGATTGGAAGACAAGGTATTCTGGATAATGTCAACTTTGTCGAAAAGGGACAGGTCCACATTACAAATTTCGTTATTTTTGTCTTTCTGATGTTAAGGAAATCAAGATTTAAGTTAAATTTTGTAATCATTCACGTAAAGTGGTTTCAAGGTTTCAATAGTAAACCATATACATAAACATACACACACACACACACACACACACACACACACACACACACACACACACACACACACACACACACACACACACACACACACACACACACACATATATATATATATATATATATATATGTGTGTGTGTGTGTGTGTGTGTGTGTGTGTATGTATATCTTAGAGTTCTTTCTCCATCCTGGTTGTGGGAACTGTGAACTTGTTTCAGTATTTGTGTGGTTTTAAGTACTGCTCTTAATTTGCCTAGTGTTTGCTTATTTTTTTTTCATTTAGATGTGGAGGAAAATAAAAAAATATATAATGAAAAATATTTATTAGACTTTGAATTAAAAGAACTCAGATGGCAGTTGAAACTTCATTCGACAAATGGACATGGTCTCAGTAATAGGTGTCTGTTGGATGTATTCTGCATCTCAAAGCCTCCTTATACATGTAAAAAAACATTTTTAGGGACTTAAGATATATGGGTCAGATATGCATGTTATTAATATTATACATTTTATGTATTTTTTATATATATATATTTTTGGAGCATTACTATGGATTCAAGAACATATGCAGATCTTCTCTTTTATGATATATATATATATATATATATATATATATATATATATATATATATATATATATAGAGAGAGAGAGAGAGAGATAAAATGTATTTTTATTGATGAATATTATTTATCAGGGATTTTAATGTATGAGTTTTTAACATGGCATTTCATATTTATTACTATATATATTTTAGGTTATGTTTTAGCTAGTACTACATATGCTTTTTTTAATATTTCCTTTGCTTTAAATCACTAATAGTTTGATTGATTAGTTAATTAATTAAGGACACTATTTCTGGGTTTCAAATGGGTATACATGGCAGTAGAAACATTCTGGCTTTTATTCTGATAAAGTCCCGAGAGACGAAAGTGCTCAATTTTTATACATATGCATGTGTGCAATGTGTCTTTTAGATTGGTTAGTGATTGCAGGACAGGTTGTTCAATAAAGGAATGTGGTTGAGAATGTGGCTCCTGAGCTTCATGACTTTTATCTGCCTTTTCTTGTAGCATTGTGGTTCTAAGGGAAATAAAAAGAAAAAGGTAGACAAGAATGTCAAGAAAGGCATAAAGTTCAGGCACAATATTCCACTTCAGGATGTACACAACCAGTGCACAGCATGTTTGTGTGCAGAGCAGCTCACTGCTGACTGTTCTATCTGCAAGGCCTTCAGACAGTGCACAATGTCAGATAGGAGAATAAATTGTTGATTAAGGTATTGTTGAACCTGACCCACTACACTAGAATTTTCATATTAATGCTCATAATAACACATTTAAAAATTTAGACATAAGGAGAAAGCAAAGAACTGTAGGTTAGGGGAATCCACAAATGCTGCACCCTCAAAAATTGTGAGGCCAGAACCGACTGATTCTTTGGTTCCAGTTTTGTCACCAACAGTGGCTCCTCTTTCCTCAGAATTAATCATCATTGAGGATAAATCTCCTAGGTGAGCAGTCTGAAGTAGCAGTCTGAAGTACCTCCTCAGAAAGAGACCTTTTGAAGTTGCCTTTGTGATCTCTATCTCAAATATCCTTTAAGTCCTTCGTATGATGAGGGCTTTCATCAAAACAGGGGCGTTCTACCATTGCTTTTCACTTTGAGGTTGTAACAGGCTGGCACACGTTCTCCATTGCTGCCTCCTTTCTTGTCCAAACTTTAAGTCTGGTGCTCTGTAGGACAGCAATCCCATCCAGAGCCAGTGTAAATGGCACTGAGTGCACCTCTGCCTTCATCTCTAGAGCCTTCTAAACAGGTTTACATGACTTCAGGACTTTTGGAATTGAGTGGCTCTTAGGATTGATGCTTCAGTTTTGTATTCAGACCCATCCCATATGATTCCTTTTTTGGTGAATGAGTTGTTGGCCTTTGAGGTAAAAGTTCCACTTTCCACCCTAGAGTCCATCCATGACATCTGGTTTGAGATCCTTCAGTGAGGCAGCTTTTCTTTTCTATGGAGGGGCAGTATCAGCACTCAGTGGTGGCTCCTCATATCAGGCAGACACAGGTTTAGTATTTGAGGTAGTGGAGAGGAACATAGTGTATCCTACTATAATGGCTAGTTGGGCTCCTTCAGTGTCAGTCCCTCCCTTAGACAATCTTCCTTCTCTGCTTGACCCTCTCTTACATACCAGGGTCAGACCCAACCCAATACCCTCAAAATAGCAGTCCAAATGCAAGATCAGTCCTCTGATGAATCAAATTCACCACCATCTGAGTTTCTCAGGAAGAGGACATGTAAGATGACTCCCTGAATGAGGGATACCACAGTTGCCTGAGGATCTCAATTTCATTGAGGTCTTTAACTCATGTCAGAGTGGAAGTTGGTCCACAGATCAACCCTTTCAGGATGAACAGGTCATTTTTTGAGGTTTACAGTTTAGTCTCCTACACTTCATGGGTGGACTCTAAGACAGACTGACTCATAGACCTGGCCACGAGTAGGTCATGGCAGGAGTCCAGCTCTTCAGAGATTATACCTAGAAGCCTGACAAAATGCTTCAGCTGTTCTGGTTCACGAATCCTTTGGCAAATTCTATCACTGTGGCAGATGAACCAGTTACTGTTTACCCACCTTCCAAGGAGTCTCAAGCAATGGATATAATGGGGAACTGGGTGTATGCTTCAGGCACTTTTGCTTTGATGGCTTTGAACATCACTCAATTGACCCAGTTTCAGAGAGATCTGGAAAAATAAGCTTTAATCTCCCTGAATAGGCTATCCAATTCAGTTTCTAGAAAACAGTAGGAGACCACCCTGGGGACTTTGTTTAATATTATCAATCTCTCTCTTTATGCTTTTTTACATAATGCAGCCAATCTGGAAATGTGAGTAGTGGGCACATGTGTAACCATGAGGTGACAATCCTAGCTTTATCTTGGATTTTGTGGACAATTTAAATGTGTTCTTTAGCAGTGACAATTATGTTGGATCATTCTTATATGGTCCACCAGTCAAAGAGAGACTACATAAGAGTGAACAAAATGGGAATATTCTGCCTGCCATACGTGTTAAAATTGAGAACCCCTAGTGATCTTAGAGCAGTAATCAAAAGGGGTCCCAGTCTCTATGGTTTAGAAAACTCTGGTATGAACCCTTTGTTTCCACCTCTGAAAGGGGCATTCATGGCAGAGATGTCTCCTTTAACAGATTCAGATCCATAGTTCACTGAAGTTCTCAGAAGCAGGAGTATTGATGGCCTTTCCCTGATAAATGGCCTTACTATCTCTAAAGGCCTGACTTACTGCTCCCCTGTGATGGCAGTTAGAGGCCACTTTCCCACTACCTTATGACATGGATGGCCATCATACAAGATTCCTGGGTAAGAAAGGTAATATTCAGAGGCTACTGCATTCTATTTTCCCATACAGTCTGTCTTTTGAAAAGACCACTTCCAGGTGTGCCACCCCACCAGTGACAAGTGATCAGAAGAGAAATCCTGTCTCTCTCAATTTTATTCAGGAAAGAGCCCGCAGGGAGGTCAGGCTTCTACTCCAGGTTCTTTCTGGTTCTGAAAAAAACAGGTATCCCAGCACCATTTTGGACTTAAGCAAACTCAACCAGTATGTGAAAGAGGCCTGCTTCAGGATGGTAACAGTGCAATCAATCCTGCCTTGTCTATAGCAAATGATTGGATGTATTCTGTTTACCTCCAGGTTACTTATCTCTGCACCAGGATTCCAACAGAATCCAGAAGGTTTGTACACTTCCACCTGGAAGATAGTCATTTTCAATTTGGAGCTCTGACCTTCAGTCTTACAAAAAGCCCCCTGGATGTTGATCAAGTGCCTAACCATGTTAGCAACAAGGTTAAGGCTGCTCAAGATCAAGCTTTTTCCCATACCTAGATCGTTGACTCCTCACTGCCCTAGAGATGGGTTCCCTTATCAAGACCAGGGATACATGGTCCAACTTTACATGTCAACTATGAGAAATCACAGCTGCAGCCAACACATTCTATTTCATTAGATACCATTGGGATACTTGGCTATTTCATTGGATACCATCCGGATACTAGGCTATTTAATTGGATACCATTGAGATACTAGGTATTGTACCATTTTTCTCTCACCAGAAAAAAATCTAGTCATAAAGGCTTGCAGTTCAGAGTGTTTTTCAGTTTTCATCTCCTCCAGCATTTCTTGATCTGCAAGATTTAAGCCTCTTGGTCTCTGCTATTTTAATGGTGAAACCAGCTCAATTTCACTTGAGGCTCTTACAGTGGCTCCTCAGAGCATAGTGGTCACAATTGCAGGGCTCACTTTCAACACCCATCGGGATCACAAATCTCTGCAGAACTCAGATTCACTGGTGATTGACCTCCCTGCCGTTATTTCAAGGTAGGCCCTTACTTCTGCCCTCACCATTGGACACCTCCTCATTAGCGGCAACTTATTAGGAGAAAATGGTCCAAGGTACATGGTCAGATTATGATCAAATCTTTGCATCAATGTCCTGGAGATGGGGACATCCTCCTAACACTGCAGGGAATGAAGGACTATTTGCCTCCAAGGTTGATTTCCATCCAAACAGACAGCAAACCAACTAACCTATGATTCTGCCAGTGTTTTGGGAGAAATTTGCTTCATACATAGGACATGCACAGCCAGTTGCAGTTCTATCTTCATACAACTAAGGCATTCATGAAGGACGCCCAAATGTTTCTATCCTTTGCCCATAATAAATTGTGTTTGAGAGGCTCCAAGATATCTTTGTCCAGATAAATTTCAGATTGCATAACTTTCATCTATGTCTCGAATAATCGTCCTATACCACTTAGACCAAAAACTCATTCTACAACTTTAGTGGATGCATCCTCCACATTTTTCAGGAAATTTGTGCAGCCATTGCTCAGGCTTCTTTGCCTAGTTTTGCTAAACATTTATAAACTGAATGTAAGCCCTGATGTCTTTTTCATTAATTCCCTAACTAATGGGTCTCAGATCTGACCTTGGATCCGGCTCGGCTGCATTTACTTAGACTTTTGGCTATGACTCTCAAGCTCCTCTCTTTACCCATAATGTCCCAGAACCCTGTAATACCTCAGATCTTCTTTGCTCTTCTTCACTTCAGACATGGATCCTGCTCTCTTGAGCATAGAGGGTGTTTCCCTTGTGAGTTTTGAGTATAACTTGCTAATTTTATTACTTAATCTCTGTTCTGTCATAGTTTCTTTCTCATACTTCCTCCCTTCTAGTGTTTCAGGATTCTATCATTAGTCTCTCCTTTCTTTTCTTACCTTTTATAGGGTACTTGTTGATACCATTGTTGGTACTTCTTTCTCTTCTCTGTCTTCCTACCCTCTTGTAGGGTATTACTTGGATACAATAGCTGGTACTTTCCTTTCTTTCATGTTTTTTTAAATCTCTTTTTTTTTCTGTCTGTTTTTCTCCTTATCATGGCTGAAATACCTGCAGGTTTTAAAGTGTGCTTCCTGTGGACATAAGATACTTCTGATGCCCACAGGGAGTTATGTGTGTACTGTTAGGGAGAGGCCCATCTTGAAACTCCATGCTCCATTTGTGCTGGGTTTAACACTAGTACCCTGAGTGATTGCAGCAATAAGTTAGTTTTGAAAAGGTTGCTTCCATCTTCTACTTCATCTTCTGCTGCATCTGTTTCAGGGGCTCAACCCCCCCACCAAGAAACAAAAGTCTGTCTCAGAGTCCAAGAAGCACAGACAATTGTCTCTCAAATTTTCTCTGAAACCTGCCATGGCCTTGGAGCAGGCAGCCAAAATTGTGAGATCTAATCTGACTTTTAGGACACTTGAATCTCCTAGGACCCGATCCCCTCATTTTTCTCTGGAGCCTATTTTCCCATAGCTCCATTCAGCATTTCTGCAGGAAACACCAAAGAGGATGTCACATCCCCATCTACCTTGCCTTCTGTCAGGTCTTAGTAGAGCCTATCCAGAGCAGGTGTGGATAAGGTAATGAGGAAGTTTCTCAGGGCTCACTTTCAGATGGGGGTGTTATCAGCTTCATATCCCATTGGATCCATGAGCCTCCAACCTGCTTTTCATTCACTTATTTCTTCTTCCTGATCTGTGTGATGATTTTGGAGCCCTCAGATCTGAGAGTCCAAAGATTCTATGTGTTATATCCAAAGACAGCTGGGACCACTTTACTGTTTTAACACCTAACCACTACTATTCCCATTGATGACCCATTGATGATATATAACATGTATATAAATAATAAAAAATTATAAACCTTCTCTTTTCTCTTGCCATACTTTCTTACTTTACTTTTCTTACTAAATCTCACATTCATTCGGTTTTTCTTATCCAAAAACCCAAACCAAGACCCCTACCTCCACTGATCAAAACGGAACTTGCCCACTACTACACTAAAAAATTAAAAATTCACCCAACACTTGCTAAAAAAAACACTCCAATCAACACCAAAATCCAAATATCTTTGACTCTGCCTGCATCCTTGAACCATATGGCACTGATCCCCTCTAGAGCAGGATGATTCTTGCAGATTTGGCGCTGGACAGCAAGGCAGGATCCCAGGTAGTGTCCTGGCTCAGAAGCACCTGTTGCAGCTGGCAATGGCTTCTCCTAGCCCTTCTGCCTTTGAGGTGGTGGAGAGGGGTTTCTGTAATCTGAGAGACCAATCTACTCTTATTTCTTTGAATCCTACTCCACAACCACCATTCGATTTGAGTTCTGAGGCTCACCAGCCTATCCTGCAGGGACAGCCAGCCCATTTGAGCATTTAAATAGTTACTCTTCAGGAACTTCTTCTCTCTTCCAATACCTCTCCAGATGATTCTACTGATGAGCTACCAAAATGTCAAACAAATGGAGCAGCACTACGGTGAACCATCTTTGGATAACAATAAACAGGAACCAAAAAAAAAAAAAACTCCAAATATATGGACATGCAGAGCGTACAATAAACTAGAAGCTTTATTTACTCACAACTCACATTACCTCCTGATGAGGTGACCCAGAAGAGGACATGCAAAAGGAGGTACATAGATTCCCCTCAGGCATCTTTAACCAAATATGCACAGATCTCAATGACGGGGAGGGGTCCTCAAGGTCTCCACCAGAAAATGTCCCCTCTGGAGAAATTTTATAGATCCTTAGCCAGAAAAGTGGATGATCTTCTAATTCCCCTTCACAGGAGGAGTCAGTGTTTCTGGAAGCCTTTGGTTCCAGCCCATCTATGTCTTTAGTTACCCCCCCCCTGCTGATGACATAATAGATCAGATGTCTCACTGGGCATGGAAGGAACTGGATACCATAGAGTCTATTCTTCATCACGCTGACACATTTCATGCCCCTCCTAAAGACAAGCCTTAATGGAGTAAGGCAATTCCTATAGATGCCATGGTTGTGGAGGCAGCCACTGAAAAAGAGATGGTAGAATAGAGCTCGTCTGTTCATTTCCCTAACAGAGATCCCAGGGAATTTGACAGATTTGGAAAGCACATATATACCTCAGCGATATTTGCTCTTTGGTCACTAAATTATTTGGCAGACTTCACTAGATTGCAGAGGAATTTGATTAAAGAATTCTCAGAGTTTCTTCCTGGGTCCATGTCTGTAGAGGACCACAGACAGCTACCTTAACTGTCCACCCTTCAGTCTATCTCTAATGTGTCCATGAGGTTATTCTCTCACACAGCTGAAGGTGCCTTACGAGGCAGGTTCAGGCATAGCCGGACTGAGACATGCCTGGAAGCACTTATACAATTTTGCAAAGTTCTTCAAATTTTTATTGTTCAGTGCTCCCTTTGATGGATTTTCCTTGTTTGGCTCAACAGTTAAAGAACTGGTCTCCCACTGTGACCAAGATGGGAAGACATTGTCTGCAGTGGGAATAAGTTTTTTTCTACCATGTACACATCTTTTTTCCAGGAATCAGAGCAGAAGTAAAACTATGGGTTTCTGAAAGTTTCAAGGCCCTTTCCAAGACTCAGACGGGGAAACTTCCCTCAGAGACAGGGGAAAGGTTTCAGTGGAAGACACTGCCTCATGGCAGAGGAGACCCAATAAAGCAAGGCTTTTGAGATATCTTCTCAGATAAACCCTTTCAGTGCTCCTGAAGGGTTTTCCAGTTCTTCTCTGGAGGCATTTGGGGGAACTTGCCTCTGCACCCAGTAGCCTGACCATCAATTACAAATGATGTTTTGGTGCAAAAAATTATATCCAGAGGCTATTTCATACCTATTTTGCAAATCTCACCAACCAAATGGAAAAGTCTCCCTGACATTCTACCCAGCCAGTGTGAGTTAGCAGCCTTAGAAATTCAAAATCAGCTAGACAAAACAGTCATCCAAGAGGTCTCACCAGACCAGAGAGGATTTGGAACTTACTCATTATTCTTTTTAGTGTCAAAGAAGACAGGGAACCTGAGACCCATTTTGAGCTGCAGCAGATTCAATCAGTTTATAAAGAACTCCAAGTTCCAGATGGTCACAGTTCAGTCCATTCTGATATTTCTATGAAAGGATGATTGGATGTGCTCAACCAATCTTAAGGACACATATTATCACATCAAAATGAACAGTTGCTGCCAAGCATTTGTGCTTTCAGCTGGGGGCCAGTCACTATCAGTTCAGAGACCTGCACTTTGGTCTCACCACGGCTCCCAGTGTGTTCACCAAGTTTATGGCAGTGGTAGCAGCTCACCTGAGATTGCTCAGATTCAGAGTGTTTCCTTTTCTAGATGACTGGCTTCTCACTGCCCCAACTAGGCATCTCTTCAAAAAAGCCAGGCACTACTTGCTCCAACTATTTCTGTCTTTAGGCATCACAATCAGCTATGCCAAGTCTCATCTACAGCATGTCCATGTCTTGGAATTTATAGGTGACACACCTGGATACCTCCAGTCAACTAGCATTTCTTCCATCAAACAGAGTACAGTCTATAAGATTCCAAGTGACACAGATTCTTTAACACCCTATCTCCAAGCAAGACTGGTCCTCCAGGCTTTAGGGTCAATGGCATTTGCTATAACCTTGGTCCCAATGGCTCAGTTCTGTATGTGCATTCTTCAATTGACTCTGGCTGTTCAGTGGTCAGTTCTTCCACATCCTCTGTCCTCACTGACAAAACTCACTTGGACTTGCAGAAATTACCTGCTTTGGTAGGTACAATCCAATGAAGTTTGTAAGGGACACTCATTTGTGTTTCCGCCCAGGAGCCAGAGTGACCACAGATGCCTCCCAATTGGAGGTGGGGGCATTTCTTGGGATGGATGGTGCAAGGCATTTGGTCCCTAAAGAGATCAATTTCCATATCAATGTTCTGGAGATGACAGCAGTCCTCTTAGCATTGCAGATGTTTCAAGACTCCCTCCCCCGAGGAATGATTGCTATCCAAACAAGCCACATGTCTGTGCTTTGGTACATCAATAAACAGGGTGGAAAGTGGTCCTATCTCCTTTGTCAAGAAGCAATGAGAGTGTAGCGCAATCTCCTCCAATCGCTTTCTTTTGGCAATGCACATTTTGAGGAAGTTCAACATTCTTGCAAACAATCTCAACAGGTCCATTATTACATCTCACAAGTGGTCTCTCAATCAATTAATGGCCGAGAGGATTTTCCATCTTTGGGGTCAACTTTGCTGTGATCTGCTTGCCTTTTACCACAGCAACAATTCAAGCCCTGTTCCTCCCTCCAGAGAATCACCAAGAGATGCTATAATCTGTGTTTGGCCCTCTGGTCTCCTTTATGTTTATCCACCCATACCTCTAATCCCATGAGTTCTACAGAACGCACTTCAGTTGAAGAGCAAGATTATCATCAATGCCCCTTTTTGGCCTCATCAGGTGTGTTTCCCATTTCTTTGGTCTCAAAGAGCAGTCTCGGACCTAAACCTAATGAACTTGCTGCATATACATATATCAAACAGGACTAGAGCTACCCATTCCAGTGACCTAAGCATGGCCTGCGACTTAAACAGGACATGCAGAAGGAACATACTTGTCTCCCAGCAACTGCCACATGTTTGGAATAGGCTACAAATTCATGTGAAATACAGCACTTCTATGACACTGTTCAACAGGAACTGGAGAGGTGGATGGGGCACCTTAAATTCTTACCAGAGATAGCACCGACAACCATCCTGGACATGGACAGTCATTATTAAATTCAATCATGGGTATTGACTAGCATTTCTATAGTATTATATTTGGATGAAATGGCTAGACTTGAAATGACCTCCAGTTTGATAGCCTAGAAATCTCCTGTGATCCTATGATCCCACGATCCTCATCTTCTATGTCTAACTTGGCAACTGGACCCCAGTCCAAATCTGATCTCTCATCCAATAGGTATGGCAAACATGGATATTGCAGGCCTCAAATTCACCATATTATTTCTCCAATTCCTCTTGTGGTAAGACTTTCCAGGCTTTCCTTCCCAGTCTGCCAGATGCTACTATCATCCAAGAAAGCCTCCACCAGGCATATTTATAAGAGTAAATGGAAAGATTTTCCTGTTGGGCCCATCAAAGAGAATTGTATCTCTGTATTGCCCCTTTTCTTGCTGTCCTATATTTTCCAGCATCAATATTTCAAGAAGGATCTAGTATTTCCATCATCAAAGTTCTTTAAGCAGTCATGTTGAATTATCATACTGAAGGCAGTGCTTCTCCTTTGGCTTCATCCTAATTATGCAAATCTTTCCTTAAAGGTACTTTTTTTGTTTAGGCCTCCAGTTAAAGACTCTACTCCACCCTGTGATCTAACATTGTTACTGCAGAGTTTAACTCAGAGCCCCTTCAAGCTGTTGGCCAAGGCTGACCTCAAGTTTCTTTTTTTGGAAAATGGCCTTTATAGTGGCTATTACCTCAACAAGATGAGTATTTGAACTCCAAACACTCTCCTCAAAATCTCTTTATTTGGTTCCCATAAATATAGGGTTATCTGACAAACAAATACTTCATTTCTGCCCAAAGCTGCTTCAGAGGCGAACATCAACCAGACCATCAATCTACATGTTTTCTTCCCCACCTTCTCCAACAAAGATGAATGCATGCTTCATCTTTCAGATTTACATAGACAGCTCCATTTGTATCTCCACAGGGCAAAAGATCTCGGAAAAACACATCAGTGGTTCATCACCTTTGCCTCCAATATATTGGGAAAACAACAAAGTAATCCAATTCAGATAAAACTGTTTATTCCAATGGAAATCAAACTAAGCGCTTTCACCCAACTATTCCGTGGTTTTCATCAGAGTTATACATACACCATTCTCACTCTCATTATATACTTCATACCATTCATCTGTATCCAATAAAATAACTGTTTCAATTATTTTTTTTAAAACACTTAATAATCAATTCTTAACAATTAATTCTTAAACAATCAAGTTTTAAACTTATATAACATACAACACCTCATTTCATTGTATAAAATTCATTGCAAATGTTAAAAAATGTTTTTTTAATAACACATGTAAGTGACCCTTACGTATATTTGTTATTCAACCTAAAATATATATATATTAACATTAACCCTATATCAAATTATAAATAATCTAAAATTTTTAAGATTATTTCATATAACATATTTAATTAATGTAGTTACTAACTTCCTAACCTCTACCTATCCACAAAACATTAACAAAACTAGATGCAGTATGATTTACATTTTAGTATACTAGAAATGGAAATGTGTTCATTGATGCCTGGCATGTTGTTGGCATTAAGTCTAAGTTGCCACAAGCATTCCTTCATTTCTAATAAGTTATTCACATCTCCCTCATTGTTAATGTTGTGTGGGATCCTGTCAACTACAAAAAATATAAACCTTTTAAAATCCTCACATTTGGTACTGTGTATATATAAAGAACTAGATAGCTTCTTATTTTTAATGTCCCTACTGTGTTCCATAATACACTCTCTAAGTTTCCTGATGGTTTTGCCTATATAGAATGCTGGACATGATAGACAAGTTGCTATGTATACCACCATCTTAGTGTTACAGTTTACATGCCCAGGACATTTGATGGATCTATTGAAGTCCTGTACCATAACATAGGGACCGTCATTAATGAACTTACAGGTTCTACATAACCCACATTTCTTCATTCTTGAATTCTTGTATGATTGGTTAATAGTGTTACTTTCAAAATATTCCTTAAGGTTCCTTCACCTACTATATGTTATATTTGGACCTTTACCTAAAATATTCATAATGTCCAATTTGTTGCTGAATATTTTGTGCCATATTTCCTTTATTGTATTGAAAACTATTCCTGTGTTTTCATTATATGGTAGTATTAATGTTTCCATCCTGTTCTCTTTTTTACTTGCATCCACATTCATTCCAAACCTTAAAATTGGTTTGAAATTCTTGGTCCTTTTGACCATCACTTCCTTCTTCATATCGGATACTAAATACTGTGGGTAACCTCTGTCTTGAAACATTTCCATCAACTTATCTAACTCATTATTGAATGCCACATCATTACTTATTATCCTCGATAGTCTAACCATTTGGCCCTTGACTAAATTCTTTTTTTGAAAGTAACGGTGACAACTGTCGAAGTGCAAAAAGGAATTTGAGTACGTCTTTTTCCTATAAATGTTCAATTCTATTATTCCCTCTTCCTTCATGTGGAATTTAATATCCAAATATTCACAACTCTCCTTATGTATTTTGTATGTAAATCTTAAGAAACTAGTTGTTGTTTCCAAATAAGTAACAAATTCTGTAAAATTAAAAAGTAAAAAATTATTATGTCATCCAAAAATCTTAAGTATGCTGTTATCTTAGACTAAAACCTACTAACAAATATCCATTCCACTTCCCATTGTGCCAACACTAGATTTGCGTATATTGGCATGCATCTTGCCCCCATGGCTACACCCGAAATCTGTTTAAAAAATTCACCCTCTAACACAAAGTAATTATTTGTTAAGATGGTCTCCATCATTTCTACCAATAATCTACGCTTAACAATGTGTAAGTCACTGAAAGCCTCCAGACTTGCTTCAAACATTTGTAAACCCTGTTCGTGGGGTATCACTGAAAACAAATTAATTATATCTGTTGTTACCATAATGGTGTCTTGGTTTATAAAAGGTGTCTTTTCCTTCACCAACTCCAAACAATGCCATGAATCTTTTAATATGTGAGGTAGTTTCTTTAAGAAGTAGTTGACAGGATCCCACACAACATTAACAATAAGGGAGATGTGAATAACTTATTAGAAATGAAGGAATGCTTGTGGCAACTTAGACTTAATGCCAACAACATGCCAGGCATCAATGAACACATTTCCATTTCTAGTATACTAAAATGTAAATCATACTGCATCTAGTTTTGTTAATGTTTTGCGGATAGGTAGAGGTTAGGAAGTTAGTAACTACATTAATTAAATATGTTATATGAAATAATCTTAAAAATTTTAGATTATTTATAATTTGATATAGAGTTAATGTTAATATATATATATATTTTAGGTTGAATAACTAATATACGTAAGGATCACTTACATGTGTTATTAAAAAAATTTTTTAACATTTGCAATGAATTTTATACAATGAAATGAGGTGTTGTATGTTATATAAGTTTAAAACTTTATTATTTAAGAATTAATTGTTAAGAATTGATTATTAAGTGTTTTAAAAAAATAATTGAAACAGTTATTTTATTGGATACAGATGAATGGTATTAAGTATATAATGAGAGTGAGAATGGTGTATGTATAACTCTGATGAAACCCACGGAATAGTTGGGTGAAAGCACTTAGTTTGATTTCCATTGGAATAAACAGTTTTATCGGAATTGGATTACTTTGTTTTTTTTCTATTCTAGTTTGTTTTAAGTTCTATTGTATATTGGGAAAACAGTTTCCAAAGTTAACATACCAAAGTGACTGATAGGTTGCATAGCATTTGTTTATAGTCAATGAGATCTTTCCTTGCCTATACGTCCTAAAGCTCACACTACTAAATCCAAGGCTACCTTATTTTTTTATTTATTTTTTTATTTACTTTTGTTGACTGGGAGTGTCTGACTGGATGCAGGTACATTTTCAGCGGAGGCCCGGGGAGAAAAGCTCCACAGTTAAAATATACAGACAATAGTTACATTGGATTTATATAGCAATTAATTTGATCAACATAGCAATTAACAATTACAAACATAGTTAGAGATGAAGAGCATAGTATGTCAGTAGACAACTAGAATCTTTATCCTCTGCGAAGTACATAACAGACATTAACAATTGTTCTTACATAAATACTTCTTCTGCTTTTTGATCCAGAGCTTCCATTGATGACATTTGTGCTTCAGCCACTTGGCCCATTGCTTGCACCTTCATTGTTCATTACAAGTTAGATTTGATCTCCAGAAGCAGGGTCGCTTTTGGTTCAGCAAAATTCTGGAATAGAATTCCATGAGGGCAACTCAGATTCCCATAGCTGGGGACTCTATCCCATCATTTGAGGAATGAATGAAAAGGACAACATCAGATATAAAAGTTATGTACTCACCATAACTATGCATCTGCATTGTTTATTTTTACTCTTCTAGAACTTCCCACCCTTCTTCTTCCTGCCTTTTCCTCTGGGACTGACCTGATAGTGAATATGAAACCACTGTTCTATGTTTAATCCCCTATCTTTCCTACTGACTATCCTTCCTTATTGGCTTTAGTTAGTGTTTCTGCATTTAGGGCAGCAAACTCGATCTGAGGTGTTACAGGGTTCTAAGGCATTATGGGTTAAGGGAGGAGCTTGGGAGTCAGATCCAAAAGTTTAAGTAAATGTGTCTGAGCCAGATCTGAGGTCAGATCTGAGACCCATCAGTTGAAGAAGAATGAAAATAGACAACATAGATGCATAGTTACTGTGAGTACATAACTTTTATTTCTAGATCTAGAGCATCCTTTGGGGTCACTATTCTCTAAGCGATCCGGTCATTATACCACCCAACAAAAAAGTAACTAGGGATTCTGACCCAAACGTTGGATCAGGCAGAGAAGATAAAAATGATAGAGTAGTTATATAATTCCCATCCATGCAATACAACAACGCTTGCCTGACCCCTTTCATTAAGTTATTCTGAAGGACTTGGCGAGCCTATTTTTCCTAGATAGGCACAGCAGGATAATATAAGTGCCAGGTCAACAAATTTGATCTGAGGAAGCTTCACAACCAGGGGCATTATAGGAAGGGAAAATTTAAAATGGCTTGAGGATGACGCACTACTTTTTCTAGGTTGAATCCAACATGTGGCTTGAGAACCCAACATTCATATCAGCTAGACAAGGATGGAAGAATCCATCATAATGGTAAGTACATAATTGCCATTTAAATGTATAGGCTATTCTCTTACACACAACATATATCAGTAATTAATAACAAAAAGTCAGCTTGGGTTGAAGGCATATAAAATACTTTAATAGACTGTAAATAGAACAATAAAAACGATAAAACCACACCAAAACGATGAGTGCTTTTGGACCATATCTAGGTGCTTCATCACATATAAACAAATACATAAAATACAGACATTTAAGTAATTCATATCTAGTGTCTCAAACCACGTGACCTTAAAACTGGTTTTAAAAGGACATATTCATTCAGTCCCTTACCTGTAGTTGCCTGCAACACTAATATCCATTTTATCCTCAAACCTTTCAGTACCAGTTCTGACGTCTCCCCCTCTACTATTCAATAAATACACCTCAAGCACAAGAAGCTTAAATGGTGCATAGGTCCTTCCTTAATTACATGCTTCCCCAATGCATTCCTAGTATCACATTTGTTGATACTATAAATTATGCTCTCTAACTCTATCTCTGAGGCATGGATTTGTTTTACCAACATAATAACAATTACATACATCACATCACAGCATGCAAAGTATGCAATATTTTGTGTGCCACAATCAGCATAAAAATCTAAGCTATATTTTCAACCATTAACTGGATGAATAATGTAATTACTTTTGTTAATATAATTACAAACACTGTACCCACCACATTTAAATGTCCCTTTCAAATCTACTGGAAGTTCAGAAATTGCAACGTGATATATCTGACTTCAGTGAAGGGTGCATTTTCTCTTGGCCAAAGACTGAGACTAATGCAAGATCTGAATGGGTGAGTGTCATCACATTAATTTCTCCAGATAAGTGGACATCTGCCATAGAAAGTGAGCAGATAATATCTGGAAGCAGTTGTGATGCTAATTCTGACCCTATCATGAAAGATACTTTGAAAGTGAATGATGTTGCTTAGAATTTCTCAAGGTCCATGTTGAATAATGAACATTTAAAACCAATCAATGCCCTTTGTTACAGCTACAGCTGCCAGAATTGGTCAAGCAGAGAGGGTGTTTAAGAAGCAGGAGCTGACCAGGATGGAAACGTTAGTTAGAGCTGGGGCCTGCAGTGAGATGGAAGTTTCCGAGAACCTAGTTATAAACATCTATTCTCAAGTATTAATGACAGAACAAATTGAGGTATTGATTTTTGGTCTATCTTTTATATCAGCAAGAGGAAAAAGTTTGCAGGATGTTTTGCTAGACTTTAAATTATATGTTCTTAATATTGCACTGAAGCTAACTTATGGTAAAACGAGTGGCAATGAAAATTTGTTTAAGAAGCCTGTAACTATATCCCTTTTAAAGTTTACTATGGTAAAGTCAAGGCAGACTCGGTTGAATGATAGGATCACCTACCCACGTCCGCGAAAGTGACAATGGCGAAATCCGACACTGTCGAAATATGTCTCAACTTTGACCTCAGAATGGGCTTTAACATGTGTCGTGATACAGGTGAGATTTGTACTTCGACAATGTTGGTTTTGACATTATCACTGTCTGGCCTCCGGACTTCGTCTAAAGTGGATTTGACTGAGTCCACTTCGACTTTACCATTGTAAACCTCCTGTTAATCCCCCTTTAACAGAAGCCTTTCGGAAGATTTGTGAAGAAGACATTTGCCACCTTTTTAATAATTGAGCAATGAAGAAGAAGCTTTTCAATATGAACATTACGCAATATAAGACACTTAATGAACTGATTTTGTGCTCTGATTTGTATATATGCCCAGCAGATAAAGAGGGAGGGATTGTTGTTATGGACACTGTTCAGTATACTGATGCCATGCTAGAAATGCTGAAAGATACGCTGACTTATTTTGAATGTGACAGATCTGAGACTGATAGAATTACTAGAAATGTCTATTCATACATTTATGATTTATTGATGGAAAGTCTAACTGATAAGCAGCTTTTTGAATATTTCAAGGTTGAGTATACAGTTATACTGAACATATATGGGCTCCCGAAGATTCATAAATCACTTAATACCCCCCCATGTGACCTATAGTATCAGGGAGGGGTTGGGTCATGGAACCCTTGTCTGTTTATGTAGATAAACAGTTACATCCAGTAACTGATAAAGTTGAAACTACTATTAAAGATATTGGGCATTTTCTGAAGAAGCTGTTTCAGTGGACTGAGGATAATAATACGGATGAATACTTTCTTGTTACCATGGATATAACTTCTTTATTTACTGTCATTCCAAATACTCAAGGTATTGATTTTGTTAGACATTTTCTTAATCAAAATTCTACTTATGCCTCTTAACAAATATATTTGATTTGTTTTTTACTAGATATTGTTCTCACTAGCAATGTTTTAGTATTTGCTGATAAATATTCTAATCAAAAGGTGGGTGTAGCAATGGGCACCATGTGCACTAATACCTATGTGATCATGGTGCTAGCACAATGGGATTCTGAGTTCATTTTTGATGATAGGAATATGTATCATCATCTACTTTTATATTATGCTAGATTTGTGGACGATGTTTTTTTAATTTGGGCAGGATTGATAGAATCGCTGCATGACTTTATTAATTACTTACACGGTACCACTGACTTCTTCTGATTTCCCTTTAAGCATTTTCAAGCAGGAATATATTTTTTAGATGTATATATTAAGAAAACTACTTATGGGATTGATACAACTATTTATAGTAAGGTGTGCACCCTAGGCATTTAAAGAGAAATGTGATAAGAAGTCAGCTTTTTTAGAAATGCGAGACTGCACAACAGGGATAGTGATATGGATTTCTCTTGTGATACTCTGGCCAAGGAATTTTGTCAGAAAGTTTACCATGAATCTATGGTTCATCAGGTATAGAATGAAGTGTTATCTTCCTGTCAGACGAGAGCACAACCATTTTTTAGTAATGAATTAAATGACTTTTAGATTAACAATGAAAATAGAACTGAGCCGGTATGGATGTGCTTGAATTATTATAACAATATGCATCATGTCTGTGACATTGTTAGAAAACATTGGAATATACTTAAGTCAGATGTTAAAATTAGGGAAACTACTGGGATGAACCTAAATTTACTTATAAGAAGTTTAAATCTATCAAGAAAATGATATGCTATAAACCCGTTTTGAATGATACTGAACCTGTAGTAGATTTGAAAGGGACATTTAAATGTGGTGGGTACAATGTTTTCAATTATATGAATGCAAGTAATTACATTATTCATCCAGTTACTGGTCGAAAATATAACTTAGATTTTTATGCTGATTGTGGCACACAAAATATTGTATACTTTGCATGCTGTGACTTATGTAATAGTTATTATGATAGTAAAATGAATCCATGCCTCAGAGATAGAATTAGAGAGCATCTATATTGTACCAACAAATGTGATACTAGGAATGCATTGGGGAAGCATGTAATTAAAGGACCTATCCACACATTTAAGTTTCTTGTGCTTCAGGTGCATTTAATGAATAATAGAGGGGGTGATGTCAGAACTGGTACTGAAAGACTTGAGATAAAATGGATATTGATGTTGCAGGCAACATCAGGTAAGGGACTGAATGAGCATGTCCCATTAAAACCAGTTCTAGGTCATGTGGTTTGAGGCACTAGATTTGAATTCCTTAAATATCTGTATTTTATGTGTTTGTTTAGATATGATGAAGCACCTAGATATGGTGTGAAAACACTCATCATTTTAGTGTGGTTTTATCATTTTTATTGTTCTACTAGCTGTACTCGGCCAGGTGTTGCTGTGGCTCAGTCTGGTTAAATGGAAAAGAAAGAAAAGAGAAAGCGCACGTTTCTAATATGTTTAATTTCACAATGCTTGTGGGTATACAATATTTTTTGTTGTTCCATTGTCTGTGCAGATATAGAGATTGTCTGGTTTGCCAACTCTAGAACACACAACATATAATTGTCCATGTGAGAAGCAATACGTGTGTAGATCTAAACAGCACAATTCTAAAGATTGGCCTTGAGCTTTGTTGATGGTGATTGCAAACGCCAATCGAATTGGGGATTGCAATCTCTTAAATTGAAATGGCATATCCATTGGAATCATAAGAATGTGAGGAATGAGGACATCTTCACCTTTGAAAGGTCCTGTCAAGATTGTTGCTTCTATGACATTGCTCATTAATTTCTTTACTGCAAGCCGAGTGCCAATGCAAAGCTTTGGCTGGTTGATATTTTGCAACATGATAATTGGCATGCCGATTTTCAATTGCAGTACGTGCAGTGGCATCCCTGGCAGATTGAGTGAATTCAGAAATTCTGTTGGATAATTAACTGCTTCATCTGCTTCCACAACAGTGTCGACGGACTTGTATGTGACTACCTCTCTTTGAATGTTAGACTGAATAATATTGTTAAGTTCGTAGATGCAAGAATAGCTCGTTCAGTCAGTATATCGTGATTCTTATAATTGATTTGAATATTGGGAAATACTTTTTCAACCAATTTTTCTTTTGACATCAGTAAATTGCAGAAGTTATGAGGCAATGAAATTCGTCCTGAGGTCAGATCAACCGGCACCTTTCCATTCACAATTTCCAGCAATTGATGTGAGAATATCTCAGCTGATCGATGGTTTTGCAGCTGGACATGCATATTTGTAGTTAATTTTAATGTCTTTATGTGTCGCCACAAAGTAGAGTATTTCGGGCAAGCATTTATTTCATCCGCTGGTGTTGATCGAGGAGAACGAAGCAGATCTGAAGCTGCAGAACGCGATCGCCAAGCTCGCAACCGTGCATCCTCAGGTCTGGCTGCACGTCGCTCTGCTGCTTCCTCGGCATGTATTTGAGCCATTCTTTGTCTGTTTCACTCATTCGCTGATGCCCGTTCTTCCTCAGTTTGATTTGCAATTACTCGTCGCACTGCTTCCACTCTGAGAGTACAATGACCTAAGTTTGATCTTCTGCGAGGCATTATTTGGATGAACTAAAGCAGACAGATTGCACTGAAAAAGAAAAAAGAAAGTTATAACAAAAACATATAAAATTGCATATTTGTATACAAATATATAGAATCCATAGTAGGTATATAAAAACACGCACGTATCTGAATGCAACATTGTGTGAAAATTTCAAAGCAATCGGTGAAGAACTTTCGGAAATTTAAGATTTTGAACAAACGAACATTTACATTTTTATTTATATAGATTTACAGTCTATTAAAGTATTTTATATGCCTTCAACCTAAGCTGACTTTTTGTTATCGGTTTAACTTTTGTTATTTGTTGGTCAGCTAGCAGCTCCTATATTCAGTTAGTATTCTATGTATATATATCAGTAACCAGCTTAACAGTACTTCACAACTATCTAACAATATAGACACTTTTCCCAATGTGTTTTTCAAGACCTCACATGTGCAAACAGGATGTAGCTACACACTGCAGTGAAGGCTAATAACTGGTTCTATGGATTTAGGTACACTGATGCTCCACCCACTTGGCAGTGCAGGAATTGGGTCATGGTTTGCTGTCTGTCTGGTGCCTGGACTTGAGATGTTACCAAAGCTCTTTGGTGCCTTCACCAAAGTGTGAGAATGCTATTGTTATTGCACATGTAAGGATGAGTGACCTCAGATGACTTACCCTGGAGAATATACCAGTTATTAATCTGGAAATTCATTCAGATCTGCTGGAAATATATGCATTAACTCATAGATGCATCCATTTAGAGGTAAATATCCAAAATGTCTAGTGCATGTCTACTTGCCTTAACACAGCTGAATTTTTTGTATGTGTTTGCCATTCATTTTTGTAAATCATTTTGTCAGTTAGGTTAGGGATAAATACATTCTTTGATGAATAATCATGTCCTTTACATTTTAATAATTTAATATATAATGATGCACCAAAAGCCAATATAAAAAAAAAAAACATTGATATGGGATGTCACTAACTTCCCTGGGTTTTAGTTGTTATAGTTTATACATCAATATTCTGTTCTCTTTATTGTAAAACACTTGTTTGCCTGCACTGTCTTTAAGCCTCCCCAATCCATCATGGCATCATGGAATGGAAGGATTCCAAACTAGATAGGCTGCATGTAGCAAAAGCATATCTTTACTTCTTTTAATCTTCCCATAAAGGTATGAATTTTGATCAGCACTGACTTTTGGAAGAAATCCATTTGTCACTAGAGCTCTTGTATATTTTTCTATATTGTGACAGACTTTAGAACTAGTTTCAACCCTAGATACTGAGAGAACTATTTAGCCCTAACAATCCCTCATGCCGTTTGACTGTTTCTTTATTTTACTGTAACTAACACCATCCTTTTAACACTATATTGTAAGACTAACATTTTAACAAATTCATTAAAAACAGCCAGTTTAAGGTCTAGAATTTCATGTATGTATTACCCAGTACACATTCATCTGTGAATATACTGAACATTCCACAGCCCATTCAATTTTTGTCATAATTTAACAAGAGGCCAGAGGAAAGTAGACATCCCTGTTTTGCCTATTTCACCTTTCTCTTCCACTGAGCTGCCTTCAGTGATATGTAGTCTAGGATTAGAATATATGGTTGTAATCTACTTTCTGCACCTTTTCCCAAAGCACCTTCTTTCCTGAACAAGGCATAAGAATGTCAACTCTACTAGAGTAATTGCTTTTTATATGCCATCTGTATCGTTATTCTCTTGCTCTTTAAGGAATGATGCCAATAATGCCAGTTGTCAGAAATCTGACATCTTTCTATAAAATCTTCTTGACTTGAGGCTATAAGACTAATATATGATTCAGCCTTTCAGCCAGTGTTATGTACATTTGTCATCTACGTTTGCAAGGGATTGTGGTCTACAAATGCCTGTACCTGTTCCACTTCCCATACTTTTTGGGCAATGCTGCTATTCTCATTTTAGTTACAGAGGAGGGGACTCTTAACTTTCTGTTTCATCTTCCAAGTTGCCATAATTTCTGCTATAGAGTGTTATTTCTTCATAGAACTTGAGGAAAACCAATTAGAGACAGCTGAATTATTCAGGTCTAACTCTTAAATGGCTCTTTAGATCTCCTATGATTGCAGATTTAAGCAACAAGTGCCAAATACCTACATCCAATTGCTGTGTCTAGGGAATACCTAAATTCCATAGTCACAGTAAAGGGTGAGTTACTTTGCACAGTTGAGTAAAATTCCTTAATTTCCTCCCTTGTATTAAGTTTTCCAGAGACTCATTCTCCATCACTGCCTCGGATTTCTGCTCTATTACATCTGTTCCACCTATCCTTGACTCTCTAAGTGGTGAAACTGGAGTCATAATCCCCTTTTCAGCATCAAGTGTAAGATCTCATTATTTCAACTTCAGCCTTTGTTATTGGGAGGAACTTCATCTTGGCTTTCAACTTTGCTTCTTTTAGCTTTAGGAAGAGTTTGCAAAATTGTTATGGTTCTCTGTTTATTTTCATTACTGCCAATGATTTTTTTTTTTTTTTGAGAAGTAATATTTTCCTTAACCATTCCATTTCTCTCTTTTTTGCCATTAACTCTGCCCTAGGAATGATTTTAGCCCTATCTCTCTACAGTAGTCCCATATCTTCCTTGTCTTTGAAAATTTCATCTAATACACAGTTCACTAGGTTGTACAGCCAGCATGGACTTCCATTTGTAATGAGTCCATCTCCAGCTTAACTAAGCCTCGCTAATGCCAAGTTAGTCCCCAGTGGCAACCACCACTAAGAGATCAGAAATACCCTTGTCCTTTATATCATTTAAAGATGCACTTTAGCTTGGGAACAAGCCAAAGATCAGTCCTGCTAGCTTGTTTCCTTGTATCTCTAGAAAAAGAATACTATTTGTGACTATGTGCATATGTCTCTATAAATTTATCAGCTCTCTTTTCCCCAGTTTTTATAATAGATCCTAACACAGGGTTTCTGTTTCATAAACATTCTGTCCATTGTTGAAAATTCCCTATCACAATATATCAGGCATCAGTAACTAAGATTATGCCACAGGTTGGAAGGAAATCCTAACAAAAGAATGAGTCATCTGCATTAGGAGCACACAATTTTTTTCTGACCCAGCTTTGCGAGTTTACCGTCTTCTTCCATATAAGCCACTTACCTTTTTCCTCTGATTTCTGTGTTATCTGTGTTCACTCTTAGCCTTTTGAGACTTAGAACTGCAACTTTTCTCTTTCTTCTAGTTGCATTATGTTACATATGCACAGTATTTCATTTTTGTTTATATCCTAACCTGCTATAATCACGTATTTTTAACTTCATCCCTTGCAGGCAAATTACATTGTCCTTCTCCCTGCTTAGCTTCTGAAAAATTCTCATTCTTCTGAATGGATATGACTTGGTCTAGTATTCTACAAAATCATTCAAAATAAGCTTTTCTTCCCAGTTATTATCTCTAAGTAAGAGCTATTTTTGCATCATGGAACCTAATTAAAGCCGAAAATAGTAATAATAAATGAACTCTTAAAATCAGTAAGATGAAATGGAGGAAGAAGGGCAAGAAATAAAGGATTTTGACTCCCTAATCCCATTAGAACAATGCTCAAAGTAGCTACCCTAGGCTGAGGCAACTGTACCATTGGCTAAGACCGACGTTGAACTCTGCCCTTCTATGTCCATCTATTTGTACTGTGAGATGCTGCATGAAAACAACAGCTTCCTATACCAAACCCATTCACAAAAAATAGATTTTGCTACAACAGAGTAGGGCCAGGTTTCCCCAGTAAACACGATTAAGGAACAGGAAGAGCTTCGGCCACATGGAAGGAAGGGGTCATTCCCAATATCATTGCCTAATGTATTTTGACTTGCATATATTATAAATTATTCTTACCTCCTCAGTGACTGGGTTATTACCTTCCTCTTCTGACTTTGTATTTCCCACAAAAATCATACATTTAAATCAGTGCTTTAGGACATTAGGACATCCCAGGACCACACATCATTCTTGCTGCTGAGAGGAGTTGTAAAGACCTACTCTCACCCTCCCCTCTTACATTTTTCTTTTATGTCCAAGGGCTAATTCCCTGTATGAACCATGCCTCCTCACAATAAACACCTAGATGAGCACCATCAGTTGCTCAGATCACTAATCAAACATGAAAACCATGGGCCGCAGATAGATCGTTATCCTTCAATGCCGTAGCACTAGTTGCATGTCTGCAATCTTGAACCATTTCTTACACAAAGATTTGTACGCAAGATGAGAGTTTGGATAATTCATAGAAGGGTGAAAGCAAAAGCTCATGGTTTTAAGAGGCAGGCTATGGATGAGCAAGGTGCAATAAAACAGGCTGAAGGAGGACGGGTGTATATAAAAGAGAACAGATTTGTAAAGGGAGAATTGTATGTGTATGTGTGTGTGTGTGTGTGTGTGTGTGTGTGTGTGTGTGTGTGTGTGTGTGTGTGTGCGTGCGTGCGTGCATGTGTGTATATATATATATATATATATATATATATATATATATATATATATGTTTGAAGGAGACATCTATTGGCAACAGTGGGGGGTGGCCATGGGTACCCCCTGTGTCAATAGTTACGCAGATGTAGTTATGGCAGAGTGGAAAGATAGACACATTTTTCATAATAATCCATTTTCTGAATATGTGAAATTTTATAAGTATTTTGTAGATGACTTATTCTTTCTTTAGGGAGGTACAGCTCTACAGCTACAATATGGAAAGTACAACCAGCTTTCTGAGTTTCAGAACAGAAAATGGATTTTCTGGATGTAGAGTTAGTAATGGATGAAGATGTAGTTATTAATACACGCATGTATAAGAAGGATTGTTGGAAGAACAGCTGCCTCACTAGAAATAGCATGCATCTAGATAATCCCCCAGATTCACAAATCCTCCTTGTAAGACTTAATAATTCTTACTCGGTGGCTGCATTTGAATGGTATTATGTCAGCGTGCCATGAATATTCATGAGGGCATGCTGACTCAACCGTAAGTCTTACACGGACCGGGTAGGAAAGCAGGGGGCATGTCCGACTGCTGAGCAGTCTAAATGTCCATGCCCCTGCAAGGTTTGGAAAAGTAAAATGAAAGTACACAAGAGTGAGTCCGCTCAAATGTCCTTGCACCCAACACCACACTCCCTGACATTGTAAACCCCCATCACAGTTATAAAAAGTAAAAAATTTATTTTATTTTTTTTAAATTCCTGAAATAGCTGCCCATATTTGGGCTTGTGTGCGCGGGTGTGCCCATTGCTTAGCTGTAGTTAGTAATTCTGACATGGAAGAGCATAAGAAAGAATGCTTATGCAAATCACACGTAATAGCGTAATGGTAGAGCGTTCGCACAAAGAGGAGGCATTCATGGTTCGAGTCCCACCATTTCCCTTCTTATTTATGTTTTAAATCAGTACATGGAATAATACCTGACAAATATGATTAAAATATCAGTAACAAGCAGTGAAATGGCCAATGTATCAGTGAACAAAATATTATATTTTTATAGGATCCTGATATATAATTGCTTGCAGGTAAGCAGCGCTTTACCCAGCGCAGTAGAGTTGCCCATAGTTTAATAGCGCTTTACACAGCACAATAGAGGTACCCATAGTTTAATAGCGCTTTACCCAGCGCAATAGAGTTGCCCAAAGTTTAAGAGCGCTTTACCCAGCGCAATAGAGGTGCTCATAGCGAAATAGCACTTTAACCAGCGCAATATGTTTGCGCGGACGTGGGCGTCGTGCCAACCAGGGCACCATAGGGCACTGTGGAGCAACGTAGAGCAAAGTTCCTTAAATGCAGCCACACCCCCTAGCCTGTCTGGACAGTATGAAAATAAAATGAATGACAAGGTTCGAACCCAGGACTCTGTGCATCATAATCAAAGTACAGAACCACTAAGCCATAACAACTTAGGAGAAACAGCCACTGTTAACATACATATACTTAGTAATGGTAGATTAACCATTACTAAGCAGGTCTGCAGTCAGCCGAGCATTTTCAAAAATGGCCAATCACAAAAAAGTGAGGGAAATGCGGCATATTTAAGTCCCATAGGTGGGAATACTCGCCATAACTGATTGTTGCTCACATCTACAGTTAGAATGGCTGGTGCTGGAGAGGGTACATGCTTCTGAGCGCAACGTTGGGGCATCGAGGAGTCGAAATACATGGTTTGGCTCCTTGTCCACCGTCATGAGTCAAGACTCCTGCAGGGCCAGTTCCAAGGGATGGAGTACAAGGCAGAGGCTTGGAACCGGTTAGCTCATGACCTCACCAGTGTCACAGGCATTCCTTGGATTGGTGAGCAGGTCCGTCACTACCATGCAGACCTGAAGAGATGGAAGCAGGACCACCTGAAACAATGGATACAGGAGGCCCATGGGATGCAGGATGCCCCACAACTGAGTAGGTAGCCATGGAATGCAGTATGTAGGAATTGATAATTGATTCTGTATAACGGATAGGTATGTCTCAATATCCCTTAATTTACTTTACAGCTCCAGGTGACCATGCTGTGAATCAGCAAGCCTATGCAGATAGGCTGCTAAGGCTGTGCCATCAGGCAGGTTAGTGATTATTCTGCATGTATTGTTATATAAAATAGGGGAGAGAGCATGAAATAAAGTGTTGTATTCCAATAATACAGCCATAAATGGCCTGAATAAGTCCTCTGCATGTACTGTCAGATAAAAATGTTAGAGAGCCAGAAAAAGAGTGTAGTAACCCATTAAAAAAGGTAACATATGTCCGGAATAATATCTCTGCAGGTACTGTCATATAAAATAAGTGAGTGAGCCTGAAAAAGAGTGTTCTAACCTATTAATAAAGGTATGATATGTCTTGAATATGTCTTCCATATGCACCGTTATAACAAATAAAGGAATGAGCCTGTGTAAAAGTGTGTGATGTCATTAATAAAGGTCTAAAACCCAGAGTGTGTCTGTGTCACTTAGTTTGAAATGTTGTTGTACCCTTGCATTATACAAATAGTACTGTTTTAAAAAGTGCTGGCAACCTAGAGTTGTGCAGTCCCATATAAAGTGGGTGATGGAAGTGCTAGTAGCTGTGAAGCATATTGTCCTCAACAGTCAGTTACTGGCTGGCATGCATAAGTAAATCTGGCACACGAGTAGCATGTTAATTTGTTCCCCAGAAATGTGAGTGTGTGTCAAGAAATGCAGGGTTCTGTACAAATAGAAGTGAAAATGTCATGTGAAAACATCCAGATATGTAGATAAAGAAATATAAATGCAATCAATGAATATGTAGCAGTAACATCTGCATCTTGGACAGTTAGTATGTCAGATATAGGTCAGGCATATATTGAACTAGCCAAACCCATTACACAACCTAATGCATGGTGGCAAGTGTAATAATACATGTAGGGGATATACACTTGCAGTCACTAGGAATGTAGTGTAGACTAAAAGTAATTATAAGATGTTAATCGAGGTTTTTTTCTACAGCCTACTGTATATGCATAAACCATGCAATTCCACACCTCAATTGGTATGTGTAATCTTAAATATTTGTTGGGACATATGTCCTATTGTTCTATAATTATTTGCATTCACATTGATGCATGTGCCCTGTTCAAACACCACAGTCATGGTGGCCTGTTGCCACCAAACATCCCTGCATGCTGTTGGAATATCCACTGTCGTTCAATATATGCATGTGTTATGCTTGCTGTTCAACTGTCGGAACCTTGGTGTGTTGGGTTAATGGGAATATTACTGCATGCTGTTACAACTAATCTGGAATGCTGTTGTTTATGTTGCAATTAAACACACCTAATCACAGAACGTATGGGAAGGCCAGTCCCAGCGGACCCACCTGTCCCTCCTCAGCTGGTGAGTGCACCTGGCACCAGCAGGTCTGGTACCCAGCCCTGGCTCCTCTCCTCCATTGGTCCTGATGGGACTTGCCTCCCCCCCCCGTGCAAGTGTGGATGGAGAAGGGCCACCTGTCACCCTTCCAAAGGTCCGAGATCCAGTGTTCAGTCGCTGATCCCCTATGCCAGGTCTCACAGGTGAGCCTGCCTGTCCAGCACAGCCACCCTGTGAAGGTGCAGTGGTGACTGTCCATGGGTGGGGATCTCAGTTCCACTGTTACCATCTGTGGGCTCATGGGCTTTTCCAAACATCCATCCCGTCAATTGTGTTCACCCACCCCATGTGTTGTATGCATCTTGTCTGTCTTGTCTGTTTACCTCCCAACCTACCTCCCGAACATACCTACTTCCTCTACCTCACTTTCCACTCTCACCTGAAAAAAAGGCAATCTGTACCCACAAAAAATTATGTCCACTGGACATGTAAACTGATAATTATAATTGGCAATACAACATACTTTGTTGTCCTCACCCCTCTCCCAGGGTGGAAGGTTTCAAATCCAAATTTATTGCATATGCACAGCTGTTGCTGGTAATGAAATGGGCAGCTATGGACCTTCCTGCACATCCCGAGCTTGTTTACCTACTGTCTGTTCCTCTTTGTGCCCCTTTTCACCACTTTCCTATCTCCCATTTTCTTTTTAAAAGAAATTAGGTTTAAGTGAATGTGTGCATGTGTGCACTTAGCTAAGCGTCACACAAACCTGTGCAAACCCACTTACAATTGCTTAAAAGTGCCTTAGTCACTCTATGGAAGGGCCCTTGTTCTGCTCAGCAGCAAAAGAAAAGACCTCTGCCAGTCTCGAACCCCAGACCATTGACACAATAGACTGCATGAATTACCACTAAGCCACAGCAGATATATAAATAGCTTGGTGCTGACAAATATATCATGCATTACAATGAGGGAATGTAAATGGAAATTAGGAATGGTATAACACAAATCCTGTTCTGTGGGTCTTTACCAGCAGTTGTTGTGGAATTGTATGACATGACTGTGAAAAGAGAACTAGCCATCGAAGCAGGGAATAATGTTACAGTAGCACCTTACAAACACCACACAGTATCAGACCAGGATAAATACTGGTAAAGTTGATTAGGGCAGAGGCCAGACACCCCAACTGTGACTGCTTTACAGGGTTGTCCCTGATTTGTAAACAAATGTTAGCTGTGCCCCACTGAATCACTCTGGAAAGTACTAACTTTAGGCAGACAAGTGTGGAATCACACGTAATGAATAATCTCAATAGCTGAGAGTAGACACTGCTTGCACGTCAGAAAAGGTGTAGGTATACATATGCTATGATTCCCAAGAAAGTCTCAACTGCAATATGTCTGTAATATATTGCAGGTGTATCTAACGTATATGTACCTTTCAGTGAGGCCTTTCAAATATATACCTGAGAGTATCTGAGGCCTGGCAGAGGCAGAAACACACAGGCATATCAGCATTACTGCTGTTACACACTCTCCAAATAGCTTTGGAAGGAGTTCCACAAGCATGCCCTTATGTAGGAGTACAACACAGAAATATCACAGGATGTAGCCATGTACTGCTAGCAACCAACTGTGACAATGCCAATGTGCCAGTGCTGAAAAGACTGGTGTGGTTCACAGACAAAGTATAATAGGCTAACCTCTAGCTACCATCTGGATATGTCCACAGGTGGGAGCTACGCAGACATATTACTTGCCTTGATAGACTAACAGGTACACAGCAATCCTGTATGTTCAGCAAGACAAACCTCACATGATAATAAAAAATGCTCTTTGCAGTTCTGCACCCCTACCCAAAGGTACAACACACCTGTGTATTCAGGCAAAAACCAGGGGGTAGGTAGGCATACTCAGTACTGAAATATGTCCAGTTGTGTTGAGCAGCCTGTGCTAATGTCAACACAAACAAACCACAAACTGTTCAGAGGTGAGTATCGTAATAATTACAGTATAGCAGTTCACAAACACTGCATGTGCCACAGGAATACAGTGCACTAACCACATTTGTATGGCAGTTAAATGTCTAATTCAGAAAGAAAGTACATACTCCCATGTATCTTGTATTAGCATTTGGAGGGGTGATTATATGTCTACACTGAGAAGTGTGTACTGGAAGCAGCAACATTCAGGTTTGAGTACAACATGCATATAACTGGCTACAACTCTAGCTTCAGATAAGAGACATGTACCAACCTTCTGACTGACACAACGGTGTCCAGAGCAAACAAGCATGGGCCCCACCTTAGAAATCTGAAAGGGCTACGCCTACCTAACCTAGCATTTTATAGCACTGGGCTGCAATCACAGTGAGTAATGCAATCAGCAAACAGCAGGCTGCATGCAATTACTGAATGGTGGGCAGCAACTGGTGCAGAGGCTGTCACATGCACAAGTGCAGATACCTAGAAAAGCAGGCTGTACCTGCTGTCCACACATGCAAT
This sequence comes from Protopterus annectens, assembly GCF_019279795.1. Classification (NCBI taxonomy): domain Eukaryota; kingdom Metazoa; phylum Chordata; order Ceratodontiformes; family Protopteridae; genus Protopterus; species Protopterus annectens. The sequence goes on from NC_056739.1 coordinate 533,156,971, forward strand.
AATATCATTGCAAGTACAGGGAGATAGAGAGCAAGTGCGAGAGAGAGAGACACAGACACAGACAGAGACACAGACAACAGAGAGAGAAACAGAGACAGAAACAGAGGGAGAAAACCCAAAACAAACAACCAACCAAAAAAATAAATAAATAAATAAAAACCTACAAAACTGTAACAGACGGAGCAGGGAAATACAAAGGTAAGATATGTAACTCATATGTATATGTTGGCATGTAGTAGATGTTCCTGAAGAGTACTCTACACACTGCAAATCATCCATGTGTGGCAGCAGTACGTATCTATCTGTATCTGCATATGTGCATAGGGCAAGTGACATACTGCAACTGTTAGTGAAGGGTGGACAGATATCTGTCGTTGAAGGTTGTTATGTGCATATATCTATGTAGGTCATAGTGTGTGGCATAGAAAGCAGCATGCAGTGCTGATATATGTCATGTGCTGGTTAAACGCTGTGGGACTGATTTGTCAGATCTACTGTGTTACAGCCAGTGAGGCCTGCTAAAGCTACATGGGCTGAGGACACCCGCATGCATTCTGCACAACACTGTGCAATATAATCACAGAACTGTACATCCCACAACTGTCGCACAACTGATATCCCCACCATGAAAGGTGGACTGTACATGTGTCTATATGTACATCTATGTGTACAGTAATGGATGTGTACATGTATGTGTATATATATGTATGTATATATATATATGTATATATATATATATATATATATATATATATATGTATATATATATATATATATATATATATATATATATAGAGAGAGAGAGAGAGAGAGACATAGGGCCATATGTACTGCAACAGGTGTGTGGTGACCAAGGCATGGACTGTAGACAAGTGTTGATACTGCAGTGCCATTCCTCCTTTCTAAAACACTGTACCCATTAACTACCAGATAGGTAGAGATCTGCCCAACACCAAAGGTGTGAAAAGGGAACATGGGACACAGGTGGACAGTAGCCACCTCTTTGGTAAAGACAGTGCCACACTAGACCTGCAATCTGTCTGTGTGGTATGAGTCATCACAACAGGTGTGTCATCTAGGGAAATATAGGTCAGTGTTCTACTCATCACAATGCCCTGTGTGGTATGTACCTCACATGACAACTACAACAGGTGGAAAGGCCACAGACATACCTCACAAAGGGTAATACTGGCCGGAAACAGATGCCCTATGCAGACTGATTCACAAAACCACATCTAGACTGCATTGCATACCAGCCACACAGATGTGACCTCTGCCAGACATACAGAGGTATGTCACACCCATAGCTGGGTGACAACCACCATGGCAACATATCACAATCCCTCCAGGATACACGGTCTAGGGCCCTAAACCTCGTCAGCTCACTAAACAGCACATGCTGGAGGGATAGGTTCCTATCTCAGAGATATGCCATACACTGGAATAGACCACCTAGCAATAGCAAACAAGGCTCCTCATTAGCAGTTGTCATAAATAACCCTGATGATTGTTTGGGAGATTGGTAATACACCCCAGGAACCCCCTCTGTGGTTCTGGTTGGCAGGGGCAAGTGAAATCAAAGTACATGTGTGTCAAAGGCCAGGGTATTATATGGTTAGGCTGCTGTAGGACCTAGGGCCAATAGCATATAACCTACCTATGACACTATGCACTCACACATGTACTCAATGCAATACCTGCTATGCGAGGTTGAATAAGTGTAACGCTGAATGTGTGCAAGGTCTGTAAAGGTGTGATAGGTTAGTGTGAAGTTGTATCTGACATGGTAGTGTCTATCCTAGCTGTGACACCAGGAAAAGATGTGTATTGTACTGTTAGGCAGACATAGTAGTATGGCATACGATATGAGGTAGCTCCTTGTTGACGACCGTGGTGTCTCATTGTAGGCTAAAGCAATACATGTATGCTTAGTGAGTGGTACTGCTGGTAAATCCAACTCCCATAGGAACTGTAGTACTACCTGAAGCTGTAGGCCTAAACAGCACAGTATGGTGCGTGTTCACATTGCTTGGAAACACTGTCTTGTGTGTTTCCTGTAGTCTGCACAGAGGACAAAACTCAGGTATAAGGGTTTGTAAGTAGTGGCACACAGTACTGTATGGTACACAGGTAATGCTCATATGTGTTGACATACAGTGGTGTGTTGTATGTTTGTCTGATGTGTGTGTAATTATCCGAACCAAAAACAACAATTAGTGATACCGCTATAATTCAGCAAGACAACAAAACCACACCAAGAACTTTATTAGATAAAGCTTTCAGGTCTACACCCTTCATCAGTATAAATCAGTACAAAAAATCAGCATTTAAATAGGAGAACATAAAATCATATGCTTCAGCCCATCCCACATACTAATTAACAATCAAGCCTAAAAATAATATGTAGCTCGTAAGAACAAAAATTCCTACTATGCATAAAATTCTTCCATTTGTACGGAAGATAAAACTCAGAATAAAAATGAAAATAATAATAAAACAACTTTATATAAACAATACATTTTTATCTAACATATATATACATGAAAAACAGCCAGCAACCTATAATGAACTCCATCAAACAAAATACCAAATTATACCCTACTAAAGCCTCTCTCTCTGTCTCTAAACCAATACTGGCTTCAAGCTGACTGCATTATTCAAACCAGGGGGTACATCCACCTGGAGCCTGATAATCCACTCTAATTCCCTCAGCTCCAAAAAATTATTAATGTCACCCTTCCTTAAACTCCCTTCCACTTTACTCAACACCCTAAACTTAAAAACATGCCCTTCACCTTTATCCATGGCATGCTTACTCAAGGTATTTGTTAATACCTTTCTCCTTACTTCAGATTTATGCTCCACTATTCTTTCTCTTAACCTTCTGATTGTTTTGCCCACATAAAATGATGTACATAATATACATGTAGCTAAATACACTATCCTTTCCTCATTGCATGCAGTTAAAGCTTTTATAACAAAAATTTCTCCACTTATAGGGTGATGAAATGCAGTATCTCCTTCATATAAATCATTACAACAAGAACAATTGTAACATTTAACCATCCCTACTGC